>NW_008703981.1:2984538-2985007 GCF_000326865.2 Helobdella robusta
ACTTTTATATATATATATACATATATATATATATATATATATATATATATATATATTATAAATATATGTGTATGTGTGTGTGGGGGTCATCATTAATATAAAAATACTCCATATAACATTTTTGCACACAGGTTATAATGTTTACAAGTTAAAATAATACTGTTTATTATTTGCGAATTAAATGCATTTTTGTTTAAAAAAATGATAATATAAATAATAATAACAATAGCGTTATTACTACCCATAATTATTTATCTATATTTATAATTATATTTATAATTATAAATATATTTATTTATTTATTCAGACTTGAAAGTGTGGGGTGAAAATGACGTCACTGGATTGAACTGTTGACAGAGTGACTAAACTCGATGGCTGTACGTATTCAACGTTCTGTATGTATGTTTGTTTGTATGTATGCATGTCTGTATGTTTGTATGTATGTATGTATGTTTGTATGTTTGTATGT
>NW_008703981.1:2987097-2987841 GCF_000326865.2 Helobdella robusta
TCGCTTTTTAAATTGCTGTTATATTGCCATACTTATAATTGTAGACATCAAAATCATCATTATCGTCAACATCATCCTCATCATCAGCTGCAATAGCAGTAGTAACATCAGTAGCAACAACGTCAGTAGCTGTAGAAGTAGCAGCAGTGGCAACATCCTTGCCATTATTATCATTATCACCAAAATGGTGAACATCATCGTAACAATTACTACTGACCTTTGATTCATCGGCGGAACATTCCCCTTTGTCGTACCACCATCGCTTGTGCATCTTCTGCAGGGTTCCATTTTCTAGCAACTTTAAAATTGCTAAGCCGATCTCTTCCCTGCGATCATGATGATGATGATGATGATGATTATGATGGTGATGATGATGATGGTGATGATGATGGTGATGATGGTGATGATGATGATGATGATGATGATATCGTTGTTTTTATTGATGATGATGATGTTGTAGTTGTTGTTGTTGATGATGATGATGATGATGATGTTGATGTTGTTGTTGTTATTGATGATGATGTTGTTGATGTGGNTGTTGTTGGNGTCACCATTAACTTCGTCTTTACCATCATCCTCATCACCATCAACAACATCGTCACCACAATCATCATCACCACAATCATCATCATCACAATCATCATCACCACAGTCATCATCACCACAATCATCACAATCATCATCACCACCATCAGCAGCAGCAGCAGCAGCTACAACTGCATCTTAGCCATCACCGTCACTGTC
>NW_008703981.1:2987891-2995141 GCF_000326865.2 Helobdella robusta
GATGATATGATAATGATGTTGGTGGTGATGATGGTGATGATGATGATGATGGTGATGATGATGATGTTTACAATGTTGATGATGACGCTGATGATAGTAGTTACGGATATGATAAAGATGACGAAGACGATGATAATGGCGGGTATAAAAATTTTCCAACTTGGATAGCGGTTGTGTGAAGCCAAAGACTCCAGATTTTTGTTTCTCGGGCTTCTTAATCATGATTGAAATCCCCAAATCCATGAAAGGTTTGCTGAAATCTATGACTCTCTCCCGTAGTGACGATATAGTTAGAGGGGCGATTGCTATGTCCGCTTTCTGTGTTGTTCGTCATGTTGGATGAAATAGTGATTGGAGGAATGATCAACTGGCCAATCAATCAACCAATCAACCAACCAATTAACCGACCAATCAATCAATTAATCAACTACCAATCAGCCAATCAACCAACCAATTAATCAACCAATCAGCCAACCAACCAATTAGCCAATCAGCCAACTAATCAATCAACTAATCAGCCAATCAATCAGCCAACCAATCAATCAACCAAACAACTAACTCCACTTGTCAATTCTCCGACCATACCGTTCCACTCTCCACTGTCGGTTTTGGCGCCGAACTTGTCGTCTGCCACCAGCTGCATCTTGAATTGTATGTTCAATTCCTCACCTTTAATGATCACCATCATCATTATTATTATTATTACTACTAGATTTTTACTTAATATTTTAAATTATCATTAATTAATTTTATTTGGTAAGACCCTTTTCATAGAAGGTTAATTAATTCTGAAGTATCGTCATCTTACGCAATTTTCAGTGATAGGAACCACAATTTGAACGTAATTTAATGCTGATTCTATTTCTCTTTGTGACCATTTAAAATGCACGGCGAACATTGTAGAATATTTATAATATATAATTTACATTATAAGTTTTATTACTTTAACTTCATAATTACAATGCATGTTCTAAAATGAAAATAAAAGATTTGTTTTCATTATTATGATAATTATTACAATAATTATCAATATTCATACAATAATTATAATAATTATTATGATAATTATTATGATAATTATTACAATAGTTATAATAATTATGATCACTAACTGATAGCCTTGGCTAGGTCAACACAGTAGCCCTCAAACATTTCATTGTTATTGTTGTTATTATTATTATTGTTGTTGTTGTTGTTATTATTATTATTGCTACTACTACTACCATCTCCGCTACTGCTTTCGTTGGAGTACTTCTTCCTCATCGTGTAGGGATCTGACTGATGGTGATGATGATGATGATATAATAATAATAATAATAACAATAAAGATAATAATTTGAAATGGCTACCAGTATGGTGGTGACGATGTATGTGAGGTTTCGCGCGACTGCTTTCGAACCCGGGATCGCCGGCTTTTGAGGCTTTTCGTGTAATGTGAGACCACCATCTTGAGACCATATGCCAAGCTGTGATTATATTATAATGAAAATGAAAGCTTAGATGAATGAATAGATGAATGGATGAATGAGTGAAGAAATGAAGAAATGAATGAATGAATGAATAAGAAAATGGTTGGATGAAAATTTGTTGAATGACACTGGCAATCAATATTTGACTTCAGAACGGCAATGAAAAGAAATTTTCACACAGAAGACGTAAAAGGACAAGCAGGCAAACAGACACACAAACATAACCTCTTTTTTACCGCGATCGATGTTAACTTCCACTACGGAAAGCCTATGGTCTGACCTTTGACCTCTGACCGGGTCAAATCTCACCATCGTCCCTGACCTTCCTTCGAAGTTGACCTACAAAATTGAGGGGTGGCGATAGAATAAACCACAACAATAACAACAACAAAGTATCAACAACAACAATAATAATAATAACAACAACATCAACGAAGATAGCCATAAAAATATTTACAACAGCGTCGAAAGCCACAAAAGCAATTCTGAAGTTTTTGACGTCATTAACATGGTGACGTCACAACAATAATAATAAAATTATCAACAACAACACCACCAACAACAATAATAATAATAACAACAACAACAACGACGACGACAATGGAGGAATTTCGATTTCGTTATGTGTTGGAGAGAAAAGAACATTTGCAAATTTGTTTGAGCCATTAAATAAATTGACCGCAAGTAATGTGATTTATGTCCAGCATTCAATAGAGCCGAAACGAAATAATAATAATAATATAATTATATAAATAATTATAATAATAATAATAATAATAAGGGCGCGTTTCTAATTGTGACGTATTGTGACGTCACACGATGACGTAAGCCTGACGTTGTTATGATGTTTTATGACTTGCTGTCATTAACTTGACTTTTTTCTGGGTTGAAAGGGTACAAAAGAAAGAGGAGAAAGAGAGAGAGATAGATAGAGAGAGAGAGAAAGAGAGAGAGAGACATGGAAAGTGGAAGATGGTTGTAACTATAATCATCATCAGCAGCGGCAGTAGCGGCAGTAGCAGCAGCGTCTTCAACCTCATCCTCATCAGAGTATGTAGATGTTTATACATTCTTCGTATCATAGCAGTCCCTGCGTTATTAGTATGGATGGTGTGCACGTTTCAACGAGGTTCTTTGAAAATTTTCTTGAAAAACCTTTCTCTCGTGCTTCAAGAAAGAGAGAGAGAGAGAGAGAGAGAGAGAGAGAGAGAGAGATGAAGAAAGGTGTAGTGAGAAAAAGATAAAAAGAGAGCATTGTAAGAGTTTCCTTACATTTTATATCCCGCTTCTATCACTATTTTAAAATTTTGTTTTCAAAAAATTTTAACTTTCATTTAGTCTTTCAATCCATTTGTTTGTATGTTTGTTTGTTGAATTAATCAATTATTTATTAATTTATTCTTATTTCCATTTATTCTTTTATGCATTCATTCATTTGTTCGCTCTTTTATTCATTTATTATTCCATCCATCAACCGATCAGTCTAACCATCCATCCAGCCATACAGGATGCAAAATTTTGTTGGAGTTTTACCCTGCACATGAAATAAGTGAGATATAAAGATATAAAGTGAGAGTAAACCAAGAAGAGAGATATGGAAAAAAAGAAGAGCTAGTGATCAATCAATCCACCTGTCTGCCTTTTATTCATTCATTCATTTCTTCATTTCATCATTCATCTATTAAGTACTAGCCATTCGTTCATCTGTTCGCTCGTTCATTCAATCGCTCGTATTCGATCAATCAATTATTCATTCATTCATTCGTTACTTCATTAATTTAGTCATTCATTCATTTATTTATTAATTCATTCATTCATTTGTTCGTTCGTTCGTTTATTCATTCACTTTTGCCTACCCTTTCAACCATATATTTGTTGGGCTAATTTTTTCTCAAATTAACTCGATAATTCATTTAACCATTCATTCACTCTTTCATTCATTTTTTCATCCAGCCACTGTTATATTCATATACTCGTTAGTACAACTATTCCCTCATTCACACATACATACACTCAATCATTCATCATTCGTTCATTGAAAGACTGACAGACAGACCGGTAGAAAAAACAAACAAAGGAGGATAGAAAGAGAGTGAACGAGAGAGATAGAGAAGGTAAGAGAGAGAAATAGAGAAAGAGAGAGAGAGAGAGAGAAAGATAAAATTCATTTTTATTTTCCAAAGTCTTTTTATGTGACATGCATGTTTCTCTGTTTATGATGGTTCCCTACCCAGCTCCAAGTTCCTTCTTTATATTTAAGTTTTTTTTATTTCATTTTGTTGTAGTTTAAGTTCACTTTTAGGAAAAAAATAAACAACATGAACATTGTATGAATGGGTGAATGAACGAATGAATAAATGAATGCATGAATGAATGAACGAACGAACGAGCGAACGAAAGAATGAATAGACGAACGAACGAGCGAATGAATGGCAATTCAAAAACATGGCCAATGCAACATACAAACTGAACACATACGCATTTGTGTACAAATACAAATGTAAAATATATACAAACATATACAATCAAGCCCAAACACAAACATACAAACACATACATACATACGTACAAACTCATACACACCTACATACATACAAAAATATACAGAAGCATACAAAAGCATACAAAAATAATCTGAGAAAGCCAGATGAAATTTCAAATCATCATCTAGACTTCGCATGTCAGGATAACATAAGTTCTCGTCGTTCAGCCAACAAAACATTGTTGTTGACACACCTCACACACCTCAAACGCACACACACACACACACTCACTCACACACACACTCACACACACACATATTTACAATCACATTCATATATTCACATATATACACACACATAATTATTTTAATAATTATAAGAACTTAATGGCTATATAAGAACTTAATGGGTAATATTAATAATAACATTGAAAATAATAACAACAATAATAATAATTACAATAATAATAATAATTTGGTATTTAATAATAATAATATTTAATATATAATAATAATATGCCGGCTGCTGGCGTAATAAGAGTACGTAAATTTTCTCTCCCTCTCTCCATTCATTTTTAATGTGGAACTCCAACAATAACTCTATATTTCGCCATAATGTCGTTGTAATTGTTGGCAGGTTTTGATAATGATCTTTTGCGATAGTAGTAGTAGTAGTAGTAGCAGCAAAAGTAGTAGTAGCAGCAGCAGCAAAAGAAGAAGAAATAGTAGTAGTAGTGATAGTAGTAGTAGTAGTAGTAGTAGTAGTAGGAGTAGTAGTAGTAGTAAAAGGAGCAGCAGCAGCAGTAGTAGTAGTAGTAGTAGGAGCAACAGCAGCAGCAGCAGCATTAGTAGTAACAGCAGCAGCAGTAGTAGTAGTAGTAGTAGAAGTAGTAGTAGTAGTGGTAGCAGTAGTAGTAGTAGGAGGTAGTAGTAGAGTAGTAGTAGTAGTAGTTATTGTTGTTGTTGTAAAAGTAGTAATTGTAATCATAGAATTAGTATTAGTAATATTCATTATTTTTTATAAAAATTAAGGATAAAAAAACTAACCGATCTGATATGGCTGTTGATATAGGCACTGTATGTAGACTGTTCATCATCGTCGTCATCATCATCGTTGTCGTATCCACCACTACCACCACCACCACCATCATCATAATCATCATCATCGTCGTCTAGTTCTTCATTATCGTAGTTATATTCATCATCATCGTCATCATCATCGTCGTCGTAATTTGTAGTATCATCATCATCATCGTCCTCGTAATCATTCCAATCTTCATCATCGTAATTACTATTACTACCAATGACGTCATCGTCATCGTCGTAGTCATTGTTGTTTAAGGTCCATATATTATTATCGGCTTCCATGTTTGCATAGTCATTTGAGCTTTTTGATGGTGACGACGATGATGATGATGATGATGATGATGACGATGATGGTGATGGTGATGATGATGATGATAACGACGACGATGATGATGATGATGACGATGATGATAATAAATTCAGCTCTGTTAACGGCAAAACTAATGAAGCTGATAATTGTGAGGTCAATGATGATGATGATGATGATGACGACGACGATGATGATGTAGATAATGATGGTAGTGATCTCTTTAGCTTAGTCCTTACTTGAAATAATGAAAAATTTTTTGACCGTAAAATTAAAAAATGTGATGGCTTTCTTGGCGACGAAGACCACGTTGCCGCTGCTGCTGCTACTACTGCTGCTGCTGATGATGATGAGGGTGAGAATGATGATGAGGAGGAAGAGGAGGAGGATGCTGGTATGAGTGCTGATTCAGGTAATGATGATGATGTTTCTGTTCTAGTCAAAGTAATTAATGACACGTTCGACGTTGTTGTCGTTGCTAGTGATGTTGCAGTTGATGATGTCACTGATGACGTCAAGCTAGAAGTTGTTGTTGTTGTTGTTTTAGATGTTGGTGATGACGACGATGATGAGGATGATGATGAGGATGATGATACGGACGTCGGTGATGATAACGATTGCAATAATGGGGCGGGAAAGTTTAATTTGAAATTCGACTTTAATATATTGGCGGCCTCAGTGTTAGTGTTTTGAAAGCTTTTTCCTGCAAGCTCCTTGAGACTTTTATCGCCAGCATCGCGAAGATATGCAGCAATTAAATGGCGGTCTTGCGACGATTGTGTGGCTGCTGTTGCCGATGTTGTTGCTGCTGTTGACGATTTTGTGGTTGCGGTTGACGTTAGTGACGCTGTTGTGGTAGCTACTGTTGCTGCTACTGCTGATGTTGAAGTGGCTTTTGTGGTTGAGGATGACAAAGATGATGACGACGACGATAATAGCGATGGTTCTGTTGATGTTGTTGCTGAGGGAGACGAAGATGATGACGACGACAATGATGATGAAAACGAAGATGACAATGACGTCTTTGGTGATGTCATTTCTGAATCTACCATCAACAACTCCATCGCTGTTTTAACGCTTTTAATATAATTACTGTTATAATTATTTTCCTTGACATAATTAGTATGATTGTTAACATTATTATTATTATTATTATTATTATTGTTGTTGTCGTTGTTGTCGTTGTTGTTGTTGTTGTCGTTGTTGTTGTTTCTGGCTAACAATGATGTAGAGTTTTTGTGTGATGTAGCGAGCGCAATAAGCCTCACAAGGGATTTTTCAGTTGTTTTATAGTATTTATTATTATTATTAAAATTGTTATTATTATTATTATTGTTGTTGTTGTTGTTGTTGTTGTTTTTGTTGTCATCGTATATGAGTTGAGGCTTCGTATAAATTTGAGTATGTTTGTGAAGAGCGTGTTGCTGATGTTGTTGCTGATGTTGCTGCTGATGTTGTTGATGTTGTTTTAGATGTTGTTGTTGATGTTGTTGTTGTTGTTGTTGTTGATTGTGATGATGTTGTTGTTGTTGTTCCGGATTGCTGTGACGACGAACTTTGGGTACATTATAGTGAAATTTTTGTTGATGCTGTTGTTGTTGATGCTGTTGTTGATGTTGTTGTTGTTCTTGTTGTTGTTGATGCTGAAAACCGGAAATGAATAGCAAAGATATCAAAGTGACAGAATCTTGTATCAACGCGCTTGTAACCTGAGAACATAATTTTTTTCTACAAATGTTGCGATACATATGAATTAAATTTGTAATGTATGTATGTATCATCGATATGTGTATGCGTGTATATGTATATGTATGTTGTGTGTGTGTGTGTGTGTGTGTGTGTGTATGTATGTATGTGTGTGTGTGTTTGTATGTGTGTATGTGTGTGTATGGCCAAATGTTATGGG
>NW_008703981.1:2995579-2999216 GCF_000326865.2 Helobdella robusta
TGTTTTTATATTTTGTTTCTTTGTTTTGTTTTGTATTTTTGTATCGTTTCTTTTGTATTTTTCTCTTTATATTTTTTTTGTACAAAAATTTTTCATTTAGTATATCAAGGAAAAGTGTTTTTATTTGAGGCAGCCTTTTTTTTGTTTTCGTCATGCCTATGTTTGTTTGTATACGTATTTTATATCTTTGTTAATGTTGTTTGTCTATTTTTGTTTGTTTTTATATGTAATTTATATCTAAGTTAATATTGTTTGTCTTTGTTTGTTTGTATATGTATTTTATATCTTTGTTAATGTTGTCTATGTTTGTTTGTTTGTATATTTTGTTTAAACCTGAAGTCTTTGTTTATATTGAAAAGTAATATTTCTTTGTCATTTTTTATCATTTTCAAATATTCATTCAATTATTCATTCATTTAATAGTTATCCGTCCATTTATTCATTCATTCTTCTTATTCTACTTTAACTTATTCACTCTCTCAATCATTTCTTTCATTCATCCATGCGTACGTACACTCATTCATTCGTTCATTTGTTCATTCATTCTTTTGTTCGTTTGTACGGTTGTTCATCTATTCATTCTTTCATTCATTTTCTCACTCGTTTTCATTCTTTCTTTCATTTATTCGCTCATTCATTCATTCATCTATAATTATCAATATATATATATATATATATATATATATATGTATATATATAAAATAGTTTGAAACAATGTAGCAATGTATAGGATATATAAGATTTCAATACATACCGAATTGCTGGTAGGCTGGTATGTGTAGGTGTTGATGTTGTTGTTTTTGATGTAATTAGTGTAGATCCTTGGGTTGTTAATGTCGCGATTGCTGTCGCTTTTGCTGCTTCTGCTGCTGCTGCTAATGACGTCATTGCTGAGGTAATTGTTGTCATTTAGTGGGATATCTTCTTCATTGGGCTTGACGTCATTTTGATGTTTGCAGATTGGCGTTGAGTCCCACATTTGAATGTTTTGTCGTTGTTGTTGTTGTGGATGTTGTTGTTGTTGATGTTGTTGTTGTTGTAGATGTTGATGCTGCTGTTGTTTATGGCTATATCGCTTCCGCCTTTGAAATTTTCTTTGCTGAATTTTTTCTTCATGTCGTTGTTCGTTTTGATTTTTTAGTCGGTTGATTTGAGTTTGTTGTTGTTGTAGTAGTAGTTGTTGATGTTGTTGTTGCTGATGTTGTTGTTGATGTTGCTGCTGTTGTTGATGTTGTTGCTTTTTTGCAGTAAGTAGTTTAGAATTATGCGCTATTTCAGTCTCATGTCGTTTCCCTTTAAATTTAATTCCATCGTATTTTTTCCCGGGCAATATTTTATCGACATCATTACTATTACCGCCGCTTTTGTTGTTGTTGTTGCTGCTAACGATGTTGTTGTTAATGTTGTTGTTGTTGTTGATGTTGTTGTTGTTGTTTAGAATCAAGTTGAACCCGGTTATATTAGCCCCGCCGAATATAAAATACGTTAGATCAATCTCGTCCATCCACTTGACAGAGAGAAAAAAAAGAATTTTGAAATTTAAAAAAAACAATTCGATTTACTGCTTTTTTATTTAAATTTGCCCTTAAAAATACGTTAAATAAACAGTATCTAATTAGTTAATTGGTTAATTAATTGGTTAAATACTTGATTAATTAATTAATTAATTAATTAATTAAAATGAAAAATAACCAGTCCGCCGATGCAATAGTGATACAAATCTCTGTTCATACCGACTCGTTGAATCTGCAGGTTGTGATTTTATTTTTCAGAATTTTATTTTGTCTTAATTTAAGTTTCGTTTTAGAATAATAACAATATAAAACAACTTAAAACAAAAACATGAAAACAGACAAACAAACAAACAAACAAACGAACGAACGAACGAACGACCAGCAACAACCCACCTGCAACAACATCAGCTGGACGTCACGCGCACTCTCAAGGTCGATCACAAATTTTTTAACCTTGACATTGACGTCTGCGTCAAGGTGACGTAATAACTTATATGACGTCATTATGTCGGTCACGTGAACGGGTCTGACCAGTAGGGAGAGGTTATTTAGGAGGGCCAAGCGTTGCAGGCGGATTGATCTGTATAAAGCTGCAAATTTGTAGTAAAAAGTGATGTTGATGATAACGATGATGACGATGATGATGGCGATGATGATGATAATGGTGATGACGAAGAATGAGAGAAGAATGAAAAGCAAAAAAGAAATTCAAATAAATTAGCGACAATAATAATTAGAAAATGTAAGAACATCAAAGGATGCAGTTTTCGGCACGCTCGAACATGAAATGTGATAATGAATGAATGAATGAATAAATGAATGAATGATTGATTGATTTAATGAATGCATGAAAAAATGAATGAATGAGAGAATGAATGAATGAATGAAAGATGATGATGATTAATGGAATACTGATCACGGCAATCTTGAGAGTATTCGTCAATAACAGCTGAGCCGTATCAGCAAGAGCAATGAAAAAGGAAGACGACGATGATGATAATGATGATAGGGATGGTGGTAATAGCAGTGATGATGTAGTGATGACGGCGACAATGATGATTTTCTCAACAGTATGCAATGATGATGCTGATTGCGCTCATTGGGGTACAATCATTTTAAGATGATAACAAAATGAGTACAACAGCTCGGTGGTGATGATGATGGCAGTAGTTGGAAGTGTAGGAAGTTTTTCCTTACAAGATTCTCAGCATGCAAGAACACGCTTCGATACGTGTCCAGCAAGTCCTTTGAAAATATCTACTTCAACTACTACTATTACTATTACCACCACCACCACTACTACTACTACTACTACTTCTACTACTACTACTACTACTACTACTACTACTACTACTACTACTACTACTACTACTACTACTACTACTACTATTGCTACTTCTGCTGCTTCTGCCTGCTGCTAAGTGGTAAGTGTGCAGTAACAGTAATAGAAGTAGCAGCAGCAGCAGTAGTAGTAGTAGTAATAGTAATTCAATGTAGTGTTGATAATGATAGATTGATAAAAAATTACCTTCTTATTCAATCAATTGTGGGCCCAGTAGTCTAAAAGACCGTGGTAGAAAGAGACTTTCTCGATTATTGTTGTTGTTATTATTGTTGTTATTATTGTTTTTAGTGTTGTTATTATTATTGTTGTTGTTGTTATTGTTATTGTTGTTGTTGTTATTGTTATTGTTGTTGTTGTTATTGTTGTTTTTATTGTTATTGTTGTTGTTGTGATTTTTTGCTCGTAAAGGCTTGAAAGAAGACGACATAGAAGCCATGATTGGGTAGGAAAATGGAAAATAAAATGGCGGGTGATTGGATAGAAAGATTGGCAAAAAATGAATGAATGCATGAATGAATGAATGAATGAATGAATGAATGAATGAATGAATGAATGAATGAATGAATGAATGAATGAATGAATGAATGAATAAATGAATGAATGAATGAATGAATGAATGAATGAATGAATGAATGAATGAATGAATGAATGAATGAATGAATGAATGAATGAATGAATGAATGAATGAATGAATGAATGAATGAATGAATGAATGAATGAATGAATGAATGAATGAATGAATGAATGAATGAATGAATGAATGAATGAATGAATGAAA
>NW_008703981.1:2999647-3027147 GCF_000326865.2 Helobdella robusta
GATTTGCAGACTGTCGGTGATGATGACGATAGCAATGATAGTAATGATAATGATGACGACGACGACGATGACGTCATGATGACGTCATGATGACGTCATCATGACGAAAGCGATGAATGCTGTCGTTGGCGTTTTAAAAACTGTCCGAAAATGGCTTTCCAACTATCTTCTCCACCTGGACACACGCACACACGCATACACATACGCGCACATACATACATACATACATACATACACACACACATACATACACACATACACACATACATACATAATGTAGATATATGTTAAGTCCACATTTTGTTGAACTGACTCCAGGGAGAATATTCTCAATAAATTGAATAAGTGCGTCTTCTTTCTTTCCTTCTTTCTCTCTCTACTTTTCATTTTCTTTCTCTCTCTCTCTCTCTCTCTCTCTCTCTCTCTCTCTCTCTCTCTCTCTCTTTCTCTTGTTGGTAAACTACTAAAAAGACACTGTTAAAAAGCAATTTTTGTTAGTGTTTTAGTAACTTTTATTGCATTTCTTTAGTAAATTTTCGCGATTGTTTTTCAAGCGAGTTTCAGTAACTTGAAAGCTTTCAAAACTTCCTTCGCGTTTACTACCACACCTGTACTGGGTGTAGTATTACTGCCAGAATTAATGGTAGGAGTTTTTTGAGTAAGGTTCGAGTAATTTTTTTAGAAATTTTTGGGTAATTTTTTTCTTAATATTCTTGAAATGTTGAAGTAACTCAGGCTAGCAACTTCTTTCCAAGTTTGAATCGCTATCAATCAAACGTGATGTCATTTTATTTTATCCACCCATTCGTTCGTTCACTCGTTCTTTTGAAGTTTTATTTTCATTCATTCTTTCGTTTTTATACATTTTTTAGTTCGTTTGTTCGTTTGTTCATTTTTTTCGTTCGTTCGTTTGTTCATCGTCCACCGTATGTTTGCTCTTTCATAGTCAATTATTTCATTCTTTCGGTTGTTCATTAGTTCACTCATTCATTCACTCATTCACTCATTCATTCATTCACTCTCTTATTCATTCGTTTATTCAAACATTTTTAAGCTAAAAAAATGTAAGTAAAAATTGAGCGAAAAACCAGTCTCTATTTTTTCAGTTTGTTTGATGACTTAATTTATAAGAGAAATCACCTTATCAGGCTTTGCCATTCTTATATCACATTCGTTCTTTAATTGATTCTTATTTCCTTCCCTCATTCATTCATTTATTTATTCATTTGTTCGTTTATTCATTCATTCTTTTATTCATTCATTCATTTTGTTATTTCAAGGAAATTATTTTATTTTGTAATTTTTATTTAATATCCACAGGTGCCTTTTTGGTAGAAGTTTATTTATTTACTTAATTAAATTTTAACTTTTTTTCATTCGTTCATTTATTTGTTTGCTCGTTCGTTCGTTTGTTCGTTTGTTCGTTCATCCATCCATCCATTCATTCATTCATTCATCAATTCAGTCAATTTTAGTTTTCTTCATGATTGAATGAATGTGAGTGAATGTGAGTGAATGAATGAACAATAAAATGAATGATTGATTGATTGAAAGAATGAAGGAATAAATGATAAAATGAATGATTGATGAAAATGAATGAATGAACAAACAAACACATCAGTGGATGAAGGAAGACAAATAAAAGCAATAATTAATATCGGCCAAATAGAAACACTGCATTACACAAGGGAACAATCAAAATGAATGAATAAAATATGAACGACGAAATAAGAGATAAATAAATATTTGTGTTAATAACAGTGACCTAGAGAGAGAGAAAGAGAAAAAGAAAGAGAGAAAGAAAGAGAAATAGAGAGAGAAATAGGGCACTTAATATTTTAAAACGCGTTTGCATCATCATTATTGTTAGCATCCACACCATCAACATTATAATTACTAGAGTCGTCGTCGTCATCATCATCAAAACTTCTATCATCATCATCAAAACTTCTATCATCATCATCAAAACTTCTATCATCATTATCATCATCACTCCTCTTAACGAAGTCGACATTTTCATCAAATTTTTTTCTCTAAAATCACGAAAATGAAAAAGTATTTCGCACTTAAATACAAACATACATACATTACATACATATATTATATATTCACACATACATACATTCGTTCGCATACCGTCATACATACATGCATACATACATACATACAAACATACATACATACAAACAAACATACATACATACAAACATACATACATACAAACATACATACAAACATACATACAAACATACAAAGGCACTTACCACTTTTAGTCATGTAGATGTAGTAAGCCTCGCACCAGCTGTAATGTCTGACCAGAACATCAAACATGGCCGCCACAAAACATGGCTGCACGATGACGTCATTCGCTTTATTCCTCCTCCGCTTCTTCATTCCTTCACCCTTCTTCATCATTTTTCTTTTTCTCCAGTTTTCACCCACTTCCGGCTTATTTTTTTTTCTATGTTTTAGTTGTTTGTAGCTGTGATATCTTTGCTGCAGAGGATACTGTTTTCGCGGTATTTTTGCATAGTGTTTTGAAAGGTTCTGTCGTTGTTGTTGTCGTTGTTTATGCTGGTGAGGTTGATAATGTTGTCGTTGTTGTTGTTGTCGTTGTTGTTGTTTGCCTTGATGACGATGATGATGGTGCTGATGATGATAGCGAGATTGAACAGAAAGAAGATGATGATGACGATGAAGATTCAGTGGAGTTGAGGGGTTTAATTTTTGGCTACGATTTTTAGTATAAAGTTTAAGATTGACTCCTTTCTTTATTGCATTTTTACTATGACTACTACTACCACCACTACCCCCACCACTACTACCACTACTACTACTACTAACGCTTTTACTGGTATCATTACGACTACTGCCATCATAATCATCATCATTGTTATGACCATTACAGTATATTTCATCGCAGAAATCATCCACACATCGACTGCTACTGCTGCTGCTGCTACTACTACTACTACTACTACTACTACTACAAATATCATAATTACTATCAGTATTATCGGTGGTAATAGCCACTATGGGAGTTCGTTTGTTGTTAGCGATGTGCTTGAGTAGCGGAGTGAGATGCGGCGTGAATACGGCAGACGGCTTGTACTTTTCCAACAAATTCGTTACTGGAAAAATCATAACGATAATTATTATTATCATTATAATTATAATATTAATTTTAATTAATAATAATTTTATAATTATTTTCAATCAACATTCACAATCACAAGTATGGGATTATTCTGAAAAAGCTGCTTATACTAACTTGTCAGTAAACACATAAAAAAAGCTTACAGTTCTAATGTATTTAAAAGAAATGGTATAACCCAAAATGCCTCAGGTATAGTGCTGTCCCTCCCTCAAATAAAAGTGGTACTAATTGAGTTGCATGCCCGTTCGAATGGTTGTTAATGCTTCGTTTATTACTACAATAACTGGAGATCTGGATGTCATTACACTATTGCTTAATTATGCATGATTATATATAATATATAATTATATCTATATATATACATATATATTAGGTATTGTTTGTATGTGTATGTATGTATGTGTGTGTATGTGTTGTATGTACGTTTGCGAATGTATGTTTGCCTGAAACATACAATACAATATACACAAATACAATATAGTCTAACAACTATGCGATACATTCATTTATACACACATGATATATACTCACACATACATACATAATTACATACATACAAAGACACAAAGATACAAACCAATAAATAGTTTTATATACAAACAAAACAGCATTAAAACTTTATTTGTCGTATGACGTGGTGTGTGGGTGCATGTGCATGTTAGGAAATTGATATAATACAAAGATGAGCTCGTTTGTTTCAATGTTTTGTATGTTTGTCTTGCCGCATTTTTTGTATGTATGTATATTTATGTATGTATGTATGTATGTATGTATGTATGTATGTATGTATGTATGTATGTATGTATGTATAAATGTA
This sequence comes from Helobdella robusta, assembly GCF_000326865.2. Taxonomy (NCBI): domain Eukaryota; kingdom Metazoa; phylum Annelida; class Clitellata; order Rhynchobdellida; family Glossiphoniidae; genus Helobdella; species Helobdella robusta. The sequence goes on from NW_008703981.1 coordinate 3,003,622, forward strand.
TGTATGTATGTATGTATATTTATATGTATATGTACATTTGTATGTGTGTATGTACGTAGGTTTGTATGAAAAAACTCGAAAATCTTTGCCAAGACTTAACTCATTATTTTTGTTGTTCCGTTTTTGTTTTGTATGTTTGTTTGTTCCAAACAAACATACAAACGCACTAAACAAACAAAAAATGTTTTGTATGAAAAAATAAACTCTTAAAGGAAATTTTTATTTGACAAAAATAAAAAAAATTATGATGATGGTGACGTGTGTTTTCATGTATGTATGTATGCACGTTTGTATGTATGTATGTATGTGTGTGTGTACGTGCTTGTGTACGTGCTTATGTATGTGTGTGTACGTGTATATATGTTGTACAAGCCAAGAGATGGCATAATACCCTTAACACAGCATTTTAGCAAATGAATATTTCATAAAGTAACGAGTTGCAATAATTTAGTGTGAGTTTGTATGTTTGTTTGTATGTTTGTTTGTGTGTTTGTTTGTATGTTTGTTTGTATGTTATGTTTGTATATGTGTATGTATGTGTGTACAAATTCAAAAATAACTTACTCTTTCTAGAGGAATTAAAGTAATCTAAGTAATCAATCACAACGTTAATAACGCTAAGCTTAACTATTAACACATAATTATTACTATTATTATCGTTTGTGACGTCATAATGATTGTTGTATTTGTAGTTTTTGGTGTCGGTGACGTAATATCTGTTCGTATGTTTGTTGCTGTTGTTGTTGTTCTTGTTGTTGTTGCTACAAAGTTTGTTGTAGATTGCATCGTTCATTGTTGCATAAACGTAGTTTGTTGTTGTTGTTTTTGATGATGACGTTGTTGTTGTTGTTGTTGTTGTTTTTGTGACGTCATTTTTGTTGTTGCTGTTATCGCGAATGAGGATGCTATTGTAGAACCGGCTGTTGTTGTTGTTGAAGTTGTTGTTGTTGTTGATGTTGTTGAAGTTGTTGTTGTTGTTGAAGTTGTTGTTGTTGTTGATGTTGTTGTTGTTGTTGAAATTGTTGCAGTAGTCATTGTAGAGATCTATTTCACGTCTCCAGACCAACAACAATTTTGGATCATCATCAATACTGAAAACGCCACCTAGAGGAGGAATGAGAGGAGGATGGATTGGCTGAAGGAGTTTTCAAATAAAAGAATGAAAAACGAATGAATGAATGGATGGATGGATCAATGAATTCATGAAGGAGCGAAAGAATGAATGAATGAATGATTGATGGATATATAGTGGAAGCACTTCAGGAAATTTAGAACTTATAGATCTGCAAAATACAAAATGGGTAATTTGATTTTTAACCTCAATTAACTTTTACATTTTTAATGATGGCTGGTGAAAATGAGTATCGTTATCGTCATCATCATCATCATCATCATCTTGCTCATCAGTTCGGACATCATCGTCATCATCGTCATCATCATCATCGTCATCATCATCAACACTGACCAGCCAAAAAATACCATCACTATCACGCATTAGTCATCATGTCACGTGTTTGTTATCATCATTAACGCTGTTGTTTCTTTGCTGATGGCGACAACGACAACGATGATGATGATGATGAAGACGATGATGAAGGTGTTAACCTTAATTACGGTGCGTGTAAGGCCAGGATGCATCAAGCGGGGAGTGGAAGAATGAAAGAACAAACAACAATAAGCTAAGGAAAGAAGAAAAACTATTATCATAATCAGCCCATCTCATGAATAATTAATTAGGTCAGGTTTTTGACGTCACTAGCCGTTGGCCAATCACCTGAATCACATTCAGGTCATGAATATTTTATGGCCTCATTGTAGATCATTTTTTTTTTCGAAAGATTTTAATTACATCATGTTTTATGGTCACGAGAAAAAAACATACATACAATTACATACATACAAACAAATAAACAAACAAACAAACGTGCAGATATACAAACATACAAACACACAGACAGACAGACAAAAGTATCAACAACCAATTAACATGAGAAAAGAACCATGGACATAATAGAACGCCCACCAAAGGAGTAATATTTCTTAGTCTTGGTTTTTCCTGACTGAAGTTCAGAAATAATGATTTAAATGTCAACAATCAACAACAACAACATCAACAACAACATCAATAACAACAACAACATCAACAACAACATCAACAACAACAACATCAACAACAACATCAACAACAACAACATCAACAACAATATTAACATCAACAACAATATTAACATCAACAACAACAACATCAACAACAATATCAACATCAACAACAACAACATCAACAACAACATCAACAACAACGTCAACGTCAACAACAGCAACATTAAAAAATACAAGAACAAAGAAAAAAATTAATTTTTATTGCTCCCACACATACAAAAATACAAAAAGACTTATAAATAAATAAATATGTATCTTCATACATACATCTATACATACATACATGTAGATGAACATACATACAAACATACAAACAAACATACAAACATACATACATATATCTATTTTATTTTCAACAAAAAATGCTTAATTGGTCTTTTTTGCGATAGCCAAACTTGCTTTTAACAGTTTACCGTTTTTATGTATGTTCGTTTGTATGTATATGTATATAGTTGTTTGCTTGTTTTTATGTATACATGTTTGTATGCATGTATGTATGTAACTTATGTAATTATATATACAGAACACATGTATACATTTTCAATCAGATAGTGGTCTGTATTAACATATAAACACACGCATAATAATATACATACATGCACATACATACACACGTACATGCACACAAAATGATACAAAACGAAACGTACACTCATATATACAGTTTAATGTTTATTTGTTTGGCATTTAAAAACCATGTGGGGTTAAGCCCAGTTTAGTTTATTAAAATCCTGTCTGGTTGCTTCTGTGGCTTCGGCTGCTGTCGCCACTGTCGCCACTGTTGTTGCTACTTTGTTTTTGTTTGTGTTAACGTTTTTGTAGGTTTTGTTTGTTTTTTTAGAAGTTGTATAAGGTGTTTGCATTGCATTAGGCAGAGAGATAGTGTTAAATAAGTGTGTGTGTGTGTGCGTGTGTATGTGTGCGTGTATGTGTGCGTGTATGTGTGCGTGTATGTGTGCGTGTACGTGTGCGTGTATGTGTGCGTGTGTGTGTGCATGTATCTGTTCTTGTATATGTGTTTCATTGGAGGTGTGGAAATAGATTAATTTCGTAAAAATATACAAAATCATACAAGAAGAAAACACAGTAAAATACAAAAACATACAAAAATATAAAGAAATACAGAGTGAAATTTCTCTAAAAAATGGTTTATGACATGCTGTTTTGTACTCGCAGACGTTAAACTCTCTATAAAAAGCTCTCACATGCATTTCGTCGGCAAAACATGTTTATTGGAAGACAGGCATATGAAAATACTACAAAGATTGGAAAATATGTATGTGTGTGTGTATGTGTGTGTGTTTATGTTTGTGTGCAAGTGTATTTGTGTGTGTGTGTGTGAGTTTGTAATTATTAACATGTTTGTACTTACCGACAGACAGACTTTAAAATTTCATTTTCTCTTTTTTGTGTTTGAGTGTATGTGTGTGTGTGTATGTGTTTGTGTGTGTGTTTGTGTGTGTGTAGCGAAGGCAAGAGAAAGGTTTTTGGCACAGGCGTTATCTTTTAATGATTCTTCAACTGTTGATGTTGTTGATGTTGATGTTGTTGTTGATATTGTTGTTGTTGTTGTTGTTGTTGATATTGTTGTTGTTGTTGTTGTTGCTGCTGCTGCTGCTGTCGTTGTCGTTGTTATTGTTGTTAATGATGACGTAATTTTTGTTGATGATGTTGATAATAATGGTAATGATGCCATGTTACGTCACCGCATTTGTAAAAGTTTTTCGACGTGACGTCATCTTAACTTTTTGTCTTTCGATCGTTAATGTCATCAACAATTTTTTCAAAACTTAGAAGGATGTAACGTAAATATGAGTTATAAGTAAATATTTAAGTTCACTTTTTTTTAATCATGTTTTACCGCATTTTAAACTGACGGCTCATTCAAATTCGTGTTTGAAAGAAAATACAAAATAAGGACAATCACTCTCACACTCGGGCTACAAACATCTGTCCATACTTGCATATACATACACACACGCACACATGCATACAAACAAACATACACACACGCACACATACATACAAACATACATACTAACAAACATACACACACGCACAAATACACACAAAGATACACGCACACATACGAACAAGCATACAGAAATGTGTTAGCGGTATAAATGTTTCATGCATCCTAACACTGAAGATTTCTTGCAGTTGCTGAGCTGCATTGTGTTTTGTCACCTTTTTTGTATGTATGTATTTGGGAAAACACACACAAACACACACACACACACACACACACACGTACACACACACACACGTACGTACGTGCATCCATTCAAACACGTTATATACTAATCAATCTATTAAATGAGAAAAAAACTACGACCATTGTCCATATCATATTGTTGGAGACAGCATTTACTACTACTGTGGCTACTACTACTACTACTACTACTCTTACTACAATTGCTATTGCAGCTACTGCTATTACTACTAATACTAGTATTTGAAATAGTAGTAGTAGAAACGATGATGAAAAAATTGAAAATAATTAACTTGAAATAAACAAATCAAAATAAAGTTGAAAAAATACAAAAAAAAACTCACCAACAACGATTGACTTTTCAGTAGCAACAGCAGTAGCCGCATCAGCTGCAGCTACATTGCTGTAAGCCGCTACCACAACAACAACGCAGCTAACTCCAATTAAACAACAACAACAGCAACAAAAACAATAGCAGCAATAATAACAACAATAATAACAACAGCAACGTATGAGCATAGACAGGCGGAAGTGAATCGTCGATGCTGTGACGTCAACAAGCATGTTATCTTTGATTTCTGTTATCTCTGGTTGTTGTTATCTTTGTCTTTTTTAGTATCTTTGTGTGTTGTTGCTGTTGTTTTTATTTGTATTATTATTTATTACCGTAGTTTTATTCTGTATTATTATTGTTGTTGTTGGTGGTGGTGTTGATGCTATTGTTGTTAGTGTGGATGTTATCGTTGTTGTTGTTGTCGTTGTTTTTAGAGTTTACTGTGTTAGATATAGTTGTTGTTATTGTAAATTTTATTCTTCTGTTGATGACGATGTTTCTGACTTAGTTGTTTTTGCTCTTGTTGTTAACGACGATGACGTCATTTTTTGTTGTTGTCGTCGTTGTTGTTGTTGTCGGCGAATTATATGGAAGAATGTGTTTGCTGTGCTGTTTATTGCTCCAAGTAACAATGCGCCTGATGATTACATTGTTAACTTCACGTAGTAAATGCCGAAAATTAAATTGCTTCTGTGGCCGTTGTTGTTGCTGCTACTGCTGGTACTGCTGCTGCTGATGATGATGATGATGAGAAGGAGGAGGAAGATGAGAAGGAGGAGGAAGATGAAAAAAAAATGATGATGACGAAGATGACGACGACGATGATGATGTAGATGTAGTTGTCGTTACTATTGTTGTTGTTGTTGCTGCTGCTGCTGTTGTTGTTGTTGTCGTTGTTGTCGTTGTCGTAGGTTGAAATTTGTTTCTGGGCGAAAAAAAAATTATAAAAATGGAGAAATTTAATTTTCGACCCAATCGCGACAGATGCGCTGATTAATTTTTAACTATTCATGCAACGTTATTGTTTACACTTTTTAACAATTATAATAATAATAATAAAAATAAGAAGAAGAAGAAGAAGAAGAAGAAGAGGAAGAGGAAGAGGAAGAGGAAGAAGAAAAAGAATAGGAAGAAGGAGAGAGATGAAGAAACAAAAGAAAATGTAAACGGATTGCAATTAAAATATTAACTCTCATCTTTGTAACAGATTCATTCATTCGTTTGTTCATTCGTTCGTTTTCTCATTTTTTCGTCCGTTCATTCATTCATTCGTTCACTCAGTCATTCGCTTGTTCGTTCGTTCTTTCGTTCATTTGCACCCACGTATTTAACAGCATAGCAGGGCATGAAATATGGCAAAGAAGCATACCACGTTTCTAAAGGTTTATGTGTATGTTTGTTTGTGCGTGCTTGTATGAGTGTAGGTGCATGTGTTTGTATGTGTGTGTATGTGTATGTTTTTGTTTGTGTTTGTATGTATGTATGTTTATGTAACGACAAAATTTACAATTGTAAAATCAATCAAGCCGACAAAAAGGATGGTAACGTTAACATTGGCAATACGAACAATAAAATACAACATAAACAACATAAACAACAACAATATTCGCAACAACAACATTCGCAGCTACAACAACAAGACAACAACAACAACAAAACAACAACAACGTGAACAACAATAAGATGAGTTGACACAACGTAGATTACCATGCATTGTTTATCCCACGGTGATCACACGCATTCATACACAACACAATAAATTAGGACTGGGCAAATGTTCCACATCTGAATAACAACAACAACAACAACAGTAACAACAACAACAACAGCAGCAGCAACAACACATAAAACACGATTTTACTAATGTCAGCTCTGTTTCCGAAGCAAAAATAAATAACTAGATTAAAGTATTAGTGAGTAAAATGTCTATCAAATATGAGCGCATGCATTCGTGCATGTGTGCACACATGAATGAATGAATGAATGAACGAACGAACGAACAAATGAACGAACAAATGAATGAACGAACGAATGAATGACGAACGAACGAATGAACTATTATTTTAAATTTATCCCAAACCAAATCTGCTCAGATGCTTGCATATCATATCATTTCATCATACTCCATGTATCCAATGGTATTATTCATGATAACAGTTCGAAGTTATTATTATTATTATTATTATTATTATTATTATTATTATTATTATTATTATTAATTTCATATTATGACAGGCATTAAAACGAGTGAACGAACGATTAATATTTTATTTATTGCCTTTTTTTATTGACGCAATTTGATCGTAAAACTTCACATAATTATTACGAATAATAAATGATATAATAATAATAAAAATATAATTAACAATTATTATAGTTATAATTATTGTTGTTATTAATATTATTATAACTATATTAAAAATAATAATTATTATGCTTTAATATTAAAGACGTCTTCTACATACTTCCACGAGAATCTTTCAAGATTCTCTGCTTTTTCATCCTTAAATGTATGTATGTATGTATGTATGTATGTATGTATGTATGTATGTATGTATGTATGTATGTATGTATGTATGTATGTATGTATGTATGTATGTATGTATGTATGTATGTATGTATGTATGTATGTATGTATGTATGTATGTATGTTTGTTTGTTTGTTTGTTTGTATGTATGTGTGTATGTAAGAATGTATGTATGTGTATGTAAATGTGTGTTTGTGTAAGTGTGTGTGTATGTTTACGTAGCTATTCTCTAAGATAATCCTATTTTATGGTCATTACAAATTTAATTTGCAATTTATTTAGGGCTTAATTTTATTCTCAAATCCAGAATTAAACTGTACAATCGAATTATTATTCTAGTTACGTTGTAATAACTATATTTTCTGCTATAATACAATACACACACAACAAATACATGCACACATACAAACACACACACTTAAATATATATACATATAAATGGTAGGTTATAATGGTAAACATACAAATGATTTAAATATATTTTAATGGTTTTAAAATTGTTTTTTGGAATATAACTTATTAATTAATACATTTACACATATAGTTTAATAAACATTAAATATTTTAGTGGTTATTACTGCAAAATCAGTCATTTTGTTAACCAAATTATTTTTTCTTATTAAATTCACTTTTTAATGGTAAATTTGTATATAACTTTTGGTCAGTAGTCAGAACAAAATGCCCGTAGATTTAAACCAATGAAAACATCATTTTAATTTGCGTTTTTTTCATTAATCGTTAAATTTTTTAAATATTTAAATATTTAATTATTTTGTTTTTACGTTTGCGAGTGAGGCCAGTGCAAAATTATGTTAAGTTTTTAGCGATTTTATTGTGAACTCCGAACCTAATCATGTCCTGTATATTTGTCCTGTTTCTATGTCTTCCACAGATAATTCTAGTTTTCTTCCCCACTGGTTAGCTTCCCTTTTGTGATCAAACATTTTCTAATCTTTTTCAATAATATATAGTCATCTTTATAATTCAATAAACATGTCAGTCTCTAATTTAATTAAACCCTGATGAATAACACTCTCCTAAACTAATTCATTTGCAAACAGCAGGGTATGTTGATGGGACTCTTCTAGTTTATTCAACATTCAAAAGCATCTGCCTAGTTGACGTTAGTGAAGATAGAAGAGCAGACGATAAATCTCAAGTTCTGTTCAGAGATGGGTATACAATATCCACTGTTGACTACCTCCGTGATGAGAATACCATTTTCTGGATGGATTCTGATGAGAATTCTGTCCTAAAATTAGAAAGCTACAACGCAACTCATGAGGTGTTTAATATGCTTATTTTACTTGTTTTTATGCATAATTATCAAAAACATATATTTAGATAATATAATTACAAATATATTTATATAATTATGCATTTAATCATGCTAATCTAATTCAATGTCTTCTACATTAAATCAATTTTTAATTTATAAAATCTAAAAATATATTTTCAACTTTGCTATGATTTTATAGAATCTGTTTTTACTAAATTGATATTTAATACTACCCATATTCATTCATTTGATACATCTTTCCTGGTTCAGTTTTCTAACTTTGATTTCATGCATTTCTGACAAAAACTAGATAAAAACATCACTCGCCTCCCTGCACGACTCAGTCCTGATGGATATGTCAATTGACTGGGTGGGGCTGAAGATGTATTGGCTGGATCAGGATGGCAGAATAGAAATAAGAGATTTGTTTGAGTTCGATAGGGCCGTCGTCGTTTTCAATAATTTAATTCAGCCTGGCAGTCTGGTGCTATACCCTGAGAAAAGGTTTGTGTTACATCTTTGCCGTTGTTGTTCTAATTGTTGCTGTTGTCACTAATTTGATTGTTGAAATTAGATTGATGTTTTGGTCAACCTGTGGAGATGTACCCTACATTGAGTCGGCCAGTATGGATGGTAGAGATAGAAAGATTGTACTGTCGCTGAACGAATGTGTTAGTACCTCAGTAGTAATGTTACAATTATCATAATAAATAAATCGTTATTAATTATAATTTTTTTATTATTTTTAAGATATCTTGGCCAAGTGGTCTGACGATAGATTATGAAAATGACATGCTGTACTTTGTGATTGAAGCTAGCAGGCGAGTGTATAAATGCAATCTCGACGGTTCCAACTTGTCGTTGGTTAGTTTTGTTGTTGTTGTTGTTTGGTATGTTTGTAATGTCTGCTGTTGTTGTTGTGGCTTTGATTAATGAAAGATTAAAAAGATTAATAAAATTTCAATGTGTTTGTGGTTTATTAGCGTGCATGCAACAACAATGATGTAGGTATCTCCAAACAACGTCAACAACAACATGAATCCTTTATCCATCTCAATCCACAATGGCATGATGTACTGGATTGAACTGACAAACAGCACAATAATTAGATGCAAACTTCCTCAGTGTTCAGACCCAAGAATCCTAGCAAACACCCTGTTCCCACCCCAAGATGTCAAAGTGGTACGACCTGAGAGAAAAAATATGAATGGTTGGTCTCAATTTTTGATTAGGAAATTGCTTTTTTATGTTAGTTGTCTATCTGTACATGTATGTCTGTGTGTTGTCATTGTTGGTATATCTATTTATATGTCTTGGAATGGATTGTTACACATGTAAAATAAACTTATATGAGTATATATATATATATATATATATATATATATATATATATATATATATATATATATGTTTGTATGTGTGTGTGTGTATGTGTGTATATTGTTTCATTTTCAGTGGAAAACCCGTGTTCTAAAAATAATGGCGGTTGCTCGTACATTTGCTTGCTGTCAGCAGTGACATCACAACAATACACATGCGCCTGTCCAGCTGGTGTTGTGCTGAAGAAGGATGGAAGAAACTGTGAAGATGGTGGGTTTTTGTCATTTTTACGGATGAATGAATGAAGGAAGGAATGAGTGTGAATGAAAGAGTGAATTAGTGAGTAAGTGAATGATAGGTGAATGAACAAATGAATGAACCATCATCATTTTCGTTACAATAAGGTCCCTCCAGTATCCTACTGTTTGTGAGATACACAAATTTACAATGGGTATCCTTAGATACCCCGGATTACATACACGTCCCTATCCCGATCGATAGTATCAAAAAAGCGATATCTATCGACTATGATCCAATCCAAGGAATGATATATTGGTCAGATTTCAATAGATCATCTATTGGGAGAGCACTTCTTAATGGATCAAGTTTATACTTCTTGTTTCTATTTGTTTTCGTGTGTACACTGCATGCATAACGATGCAAAAACGCAAATGATACAATACGAAAGCATACAAACAACACAATACATAATGCATACAATACAATACATAATGCGTACAATACAATACATATGCTTACAATACAATACATAAAGCATACCATTCAAACATACAAGTGAAAAAAACTATGCAAGAAACTTACAAACAATACAATACAAAAAGGCTTGCTATACAAACTTACAAATGATGCAAACAATACAATACAAAAATGCACACAAACTATCCCAAAAAACATACAAACAATACAATACAAAAGCAAACATGTACACAGAAGTGGAAACAGTCATTCAAGTTCCTGGCATGAATCCAGAAGGCATAGCTGTAGATCAACTGGGCAGAAATATTTTCTGGGTGGACAGTGGCCAGAAAAAGATAATTGTAGCCAAAATGGACGGAAGTTACTATCGGAAGGACCTCATTACCACTGAACTTTATAACCCCAGAGCCATTGTTGTCGACTCTAAAAGGGGGTATGGTCACTGTGAACAAATTTATTGATTTCTCTACCCTTCTATTTATTGGCTTCATTATATTTATTGCTTCATCTTTGTCAGCTACACACTCATTTTAACATTTATGATATGATTTCAATCATCTACATCGAAGAAAAATGTATGTATGTGTGTATGTGTGTAAGTAGGCATTATGTACATCAGCATCACAGTTTAAAAAAAACTCCTAACCCGAACTTACCACCAGAAACTTATACTGGTCCGACTGGGGCACCCACCCGAAAATTGAAACCTCTCAGATGGACTCTTCCTCTAGGCAGATTCTCGTGACCTCTAACCTTTCGTGGCCAAATGGACTCGCCCACGATGGGGTTGCGAATCGTTTGTACTGGGGTGACGCCAAGTTGCATAGGATCGAGTACATCGATTTAAAGACTAAGAGGAGAGTTCTGCTGGTGGAGGGTTTGAATCACGTCCTTGGGTTGACTCTTTTGGGTAGGGTTTATATTTCTTCTCTCTTTTTCTTACTCTCTCTCTCCTCTCTCTTTTTTCTCTCTCTTTATATATAAATGTATAATCCATTATTTTATTCTTCTTTCAGGTGACTATTTGTACTGGTCCGACCTGACGGATAGAGTAATTCAAAGAATCCACAAATCCGAACCAGCAAACCAATCGCAGACCATCATCGAGAATATATCTGACCTCATGTCTCTCAAAGCCACCTACTTGGAATCTACTTCAGGTGTGCTTATTTTCAAAGCTCCGACTAATTATTTTGCTCGCTTGTTTATTTGCATGTGTTAATCATTTTTTGTTTTTTTTTTTTTATTCCAAACCACCACAAGACCCAGACGCTGGCGACGACGTCTGTATGAAGAAAAACGGCGGCTGTAGCCACTTCTGCTTCCTATCTCCACTCCCTACACACCAGCGGCCAGTTTGCTTCTGCCCCGATGGTTTCGAAATGGCCCCGGGCGACAACCAAACATGCTTCTCCACTCAGTCCTTCGTCGTCTTCTCTACCAAGGGTGACTTCGGCAGAGTAACCATGGAGACCGGTAATGTGGCGGCTATGGCGACCACGAAATCAGGCTATGGTGTCGTTGTTGGCTTCGATGTTGACGTCAGAGGAAGTGGTGGTGGTGGTGGTGATGGTGGTGTTTTGTACTGGGGCGACGAGGCCAGCAACGTTAGTCTTGCGGGTTTTTTTTAGTTCGATTGTTTGTTGTCTTGTTTTTTTTTGTTTTTTTTTTTATTTAGAATTGTTTGTTTATAAGTTGAGAGAAATTTGGCTATGGTTAGATCAAATTGTCTTCTATAATCGTGAAATTAATGATGATGGTTTGATTTTATTATAATTAATTCATTCTTTATTCCACTAATCCATTCACTCAGTCATTCAGCCAATCTACCAACCCGTTCATTCACTCAGTCAATCAGGAGGAAAGAATTCAGCGGACCTCAACAGCAGGAGTCGTTCATAAGTAACGTTAACCCAGGTGCCATTGTGATTGACAGCATCCATTCAACTCTCTACTGGACCGACGTTGGGAAGAACTGCATAGAAATGATAACACTGAAGGGTCGTGGGTACAGGAAGGTGGTGCTCTGGAAAGATGTGACCCCTACTCTTCTAGCTGTGGACCCCTTGAATGGGTTAGCAGGATTTTTTTTTAATTTCTATGCATTTTTAATCGATTGATAATTTTTTTCGTTCTTGCTATAGCTATCTATTCTGGCTGAATAGAGGTGCCAAGCTGAACCATTGGAGTATTGAAAGGTCTAGTTTGATTGGTTCCTTTAGAACTAAAATGGTGGCTAATAATGATGATAATAATAAGAATAATAATAAACGTGGTGTTGGTGATAGTGAAGAGGATGGTGGCGTGACCTCAATAGCAGTACAGCCATCTAAAAAGTTATTGTATTGGCTTAGAAATGGCACTCTATATTGGAAACATTATGACAGAAGCACCATAGATACGTACGAGAGGAAAGATTCTAAATTCACTCTGGTGTCCATACTTTCTGATTCTTTGCTTCTGTATGATCCTTCGTCTGCTGAGGTGTATCAGTTTAATCTGAGCGATCACAGCATTGGTGATGGGTTATTTGGTAATTTGGTGAAAAAGTATCAATTGAGGCTAAATAATAATAATAATAACAATAATAATAAGAACTACTACAACAACAACAATAATAACAACAACAATAGAGATGACGGCCATGATGTCATTGGTCTATCTCTGGTTGATTTTTCCATAAGACCAAGTGATTAAAAATGAAATTTTTTTTGTGTCCGCTTGCTAACAACTTTTTTTCTCGATTATTTAATTGTAGTTTGTTAGTTAATTAATTTTAATTATCTAGTTAATTAATTAATTATTGGTTAATTAATTAATTAATTTATTTATTTTTTTATTCAAGACATTTCGCACCCGTGCAAAGAGAGCAATGGCGGTTGTTCTCATATATGCCTCACTAACAGCAATTACAACAACATCAACGACGACTACAAAATTACTAACATCAATAATAATAACAATAACAATAATAATAACAATAATAATAATAATAAATATATATGCTCATGTCCAACACATTACAGGCTGCTTAAAGATGGTCATACTTGCCAGGGTCTCTATCATTATCATTATTGTTGTTATTATTATTTTTGTTGTTGTTATTAATATTATGGAAATAATTATTTTTATTATGACTTAATTGACAATTATTATTGTTAATATTATTATTGTTATTATTTCCTGTATTTAGGACCAACAAGCTTCATAATAGCCAGTCAGAAAAATTCCTTCTTGCAGATTCTCGTTAATGCGATGAATAAGAGCGGCAATACTAATGGTAAAAATAATAAAAGTAATAATAACGATGGTGACGACGATGACGATTTCGTTACGTCACTTCCTGACCTTGGCATAAATAACTTCAGGTCGCTGACATATGACCCATTTAAAGGTCATCTTATCTGGGTTGATTCTCAAGGTTCAACCATCAAATCCACCTATTACCCTATCAGTGGTAGTAGTTACTTTGGTAGTAGCGGTAGTAATAACAGTAGTGGTAATAACGGTCGCGTTCGAGGCAGTAAAAACGTTGGCAGAAGCCGCGGTAGTAGCAACAATCGCGGTGTCTTCGGCGTACATTTGAATGTGAACAATGAGGTGCGTGTGTTTTCCATTGTGTTGTTTGCTTTCATTTACATTTTGATATTCATTTCAAGCTTTTGTGATTAACTTTTGGTCTGTGAATGATCAATTTCATCTGCCATGCATATGCAACATTAATCTTTTGTAATTTGTATTCTATTTGCAAGGTTCCACATCCCACTGTAACGATAGTTTCCTCTTCTTCTCCTTCTTCTTCCTCATCTTCATCTGCGTACATCTTCGACCTGACTATCGACTACAATTCTCGTCTCATCTACTTCTCCAACCTGTCGTGTTCGTGTGTGCAGGCCGTCAGATTTGACGGGCGGATGGTGGGCACTGTTATCAAGGAGGGCAGCCCTAGGTATCTCGTTATGGCCTCTAAAGCCGGGTATGTTGTTTGTTTGGAAACTCTAGCTCTCTTTTCTCTCTTCAATCTGTTAATTGAATTTATCTCTTTTTTTATTCTTTTTCATTCTCTCTCAGTCACTCTCTCTTCTTCTCTCACTCTCTCAATTCATTCCTCTATCCATTTGAATTATTTTTAGATATTTGTTCTGGACGAACAAGGGTAAACGATTGGAGAGATCGAGTTTGGACGGCTCCTTGAAGATGACCATCTTGAATACTGGACTTGGACAGCTCGGGCCTATTGAAGTTGACGATTATAGCAGTGAGTTTTTGCATTTTTGATTAACTTCACACCAGACACACACACAGAGAGAGAGAGAGAGAGACACACACACCTTTCACTGATTTCAAGCTACTCCACTACACTTCAAACAATTCACTCCATGCACTGCACAGCTCCCACGTCCTACAAAAGTGGTCGGGTATACTGGATCGACGTCGAACTGAAAAGAATCGAGTCGTCGAACTTGGACGGCGGCGATCGTCGCGTCATCGTGCACGACACCGGCAGGGAGCAGGCCACAGGACTCGCGATCGCCAACGACCTGCTACTGTGGGCGACGAAATCTGGCAGTATTGAGAAGGTGAGTTCTGCAAACGGTGCCGGTAGAGAGGTCGTCTACAAGAAGTCAGGCAGTCCAATCACATCTCTCCTTTTTTCCAAGTACAAATCAAACATCATGCCGATATTTAAAGCCACACAGCAACTCGACGCTTCAGACAAAGTGAGTTACCAGCACGGCGATGATGTCTACAACAAATATGGATTCTGTCCAACAGAAACTTGCACAGACATCTGCCTCGTCGAATACGAGAATACGCTGTCCATGGATAGTGAAGATGTGGATGAGGCCAAATGGAGGTGCTCCTGTCCATTTGGCATGCAACTGGGCGATGACGCGAGTACGTGCACTGCATCCACGCCATGCAAGATGAACCAGTTTCAATGTCGAACCCACCTCTTTTGCATCCCTCGTGAATACGTGTGCGACGATCATGCAGATTGCGATGACCACTCGGATGAGGCCGACTGCCCCAAGACTCCGAGAAGACAGTCCACCCATGCTTCCAATGTCCATCCTGAGTTTTGTACCGAACCGGAGAATGTTTGGTGTCCGGGTGGAGATGCATGCATAAGTAGGGAGTTCCTCTGCGATGGCAAGTACGATTGTGTCGATGGATTGGACGAATCCAACTGCCCGAACGACGGCAACAGCAGTTTTCTCCTCGCTAATGGTTACGCTATTGGAATAGGAGTCGTTGCAGCCTTTGTTGTGGGCCTCACTTTGATACTTTTGCTCTTCTTTATATGCCGGCAGAAATCAAGGAAACTGGCGACGGCCTATCCAGATGATGTGGTGATGGTAGCCCGTCCGAACGCACCACCATCGACCGCATCTTTCTCTGCGCCCGACAGCAACAGTCTGCTTTTGAAATCTACCGACATCAGCGTTGATGGCAGTCAGGTGTTTGCAGAGGTCAACAGTGACGACTGTGAAGTTAGGAACGATGATGATGTTGGGGACGACTTCCCGCATAGAAAGTTAGGCAATGGACACCACCTACCGAACAAAAGATTAAAACACCAGCAGCCAACGTATTCGAGGCGTAATAAGGACACGATGACGTCATCCATTGCTGGCGTGTTTTACGGCGACGACGTGACTGAGATTTGCAGCGGTGTGCACCCGGATTCACTTTATTACGACAGGGGACACATAACAGGCGCCTCATCAACCACCGGATCTGTCATGACCGCCAGACCGGCCTTCGATCCACCACCTAGTCCCATTACTGACAGAAGCACCATTGCCGATGTCGAAGAACCAGCCGTCCCTCGTCCGCAACTTCATCACGCCAGACGACATCAAAATTCCGGTAGAGTCCTCCCTGAAAATTTATACCCCAATCCTCATTTCGATTCGAGCGCGACTAATCCGTGGGGTAAAAATCCGGGAAAGCGTAAAAAGTTGCGTCACAAGCGACACCGTCGTTACGTGCCTACGCCCTGCAGTTCAACTGCGGATGAACTGATGGTAATGACGCATTTCGATGAATTCCAACCAAATTTAGCGCCCCCGCCGACCCCTCTGAGTGATTACATTCAGTCAAGGAACTCCTTGTTCAGTCCGGATGTCAGCTGTCCACCATCACCATTCACCGGTCGCTCCAATTATCCACCTCCACCTCCGTCATCCTATTTCAATGAGGAAGAGGAAGAACATGGATACGATGACGATGATGACGTAATCAGTGACAATGATGACGACGATGGTTTTGCTGGTGGTAATATTAATAATGGTGGCGCGCTTGTGAATGTTCTTAGCTCTCTTGGGCATGGAAGCCATAATGATGCAAAGAACGGAATCATAAAGAAGAAAGATTGTGTGTGATTTCATGGCGATGACGATGATGAGGATGGATTATGACGTCATTTTATATGCTAGCATTAGTATGTGCGTATGCATGTATGTATGCATCTCGTAACGTATTCGTGTGTTTGTTTGGTTTATAATAGGTTGTGTACAAATTATAACGACTGTTTCTCTATCCGATCAGCATTTATCAGTTAGTTTGTCTATCTATCTATCTATCTATCTATCTATCTATCTATCTATCTATCTATCTATCTATCTATCTATCTATCTATCTATCTATCTATCTATCTATCCATCTGTCTGTCTATCTATCTATATATCCGTGTTTGTTGACATGAATTAAATCTTAATTCTACCGCATATATTCCATAAAAATTTGAAACATGTACGTTTGTGTTAGTGTGTGTTCGTATGTGTGGGTACGCGTACGTGTGTGTGTGTATCCATTTTAATTTTGTTTTTTTACGAAACTGCTATTGTTATCAATGGATTGCATTATCGTTAATGATGTTGTCAAATAACTGATCAGTGTCATCACCTCTTTATATTAATGTATATATAAATATATATATCAAAATCTTGATATATATATTTCAATATATATGTGTGTGTGTGCGTGTGTGTGTGTGAGAGAGAGAGAGGGAGAGAGCCATAATTAAAATGATGTTATTATACTATGTTATATTAAGTTACATGTGAAACTTCCCCTCATACGTTAATAATCCGTTTCTTCAGTATTATATGACATCAACTAAGGATATTTTTTGTTTAGTTTCTTGCTTTTTTTTTCTTTTATTATTCGTTATTATTGCTGATATGATTTGTAATTATGTATAATTAATATTTGTTCGTTTAACTTTCTTTTCAACTCGTTACATTTGTAAATGATATAAACTTTGATTTTAACATAATTTCGAATCAGTATTCATTCAGATTTCTTTTTGTTGACGATTTTGTTACGTACGTTCATTCACTCATTCATTAATTCATCCAATTATTCATTTATTTCGTTGTTCATTCATTCATCAATTCATTCGATTAATCGTTCATTCTGTTGTTCACTTACTCATTCATTCGACGATTGATTTATATTTGGATTGAAGAACTGTTTTAAAGTAGTTTAATGTTTAACGTACCTACATTTCGTATCTTGGTTATGAAGGCACTTGCACGCAGATAGATATTCGTAGCAGGCACAACACGCGTATGCTTTTGCCTTTTTAACAACTACACCGCACTCCCTCTGGCTATTTCAGAGTTTCAAGTTTTAAAACACTGAAATAACCAACTGATGATATTAGTAACGATGGTAACATTGGTTAGAGACTATTCAGGCATAATTAGCTTTGTTTTTCTTTCTTTCTTGATTTACTAGTGGATGATTGTCTTAATTCTTGGGTTTATTTTCGCTTTACTTATTACAATTGCATCCATTTTTATTCAATTGCGTCTGAAAATTATTTTTTGAACGAAATTATTTTTTTTGGTATTAAAAATTGAACAATTCTTTAAATAAAAATCAAATTTCTTGATTCTGGCTTCTTTGGTCTTAATTTTGTCAAATTTGAATGAAAACAGTGAGAGGATTAAAATATTTTTTAATTTAAACTGCACAAATATAAATCAGATAAGATTCACAGAGGAAAACAGATAAAAATAACTTGGAACTCGTGCATCGAGTCAATCCACCAATCAAGAGTGGTATTAGAGTTCATGAATATGAATGAGCACGTGCTTCAGCCCAATAAGAGCTCATCGCTCTCGGGAGGAGGAGTCAACCCAACGACTGGGAAAAGTCCTTTTAGGAGGTTCAACTCCTTCATAAGCACCTCGGCCTTCATGTGCAGGCGCTTGTTCTCGGCCGTAAGAAATTCAAGATGGCGGGCACATTCCTTCTGACGTTGTTTGGCTTTGTCGCGACTCTTCTTCACAGCCATGTTGTTTCGTTGACGACGACGACGATAGTCATCCAATCGTTTCGTACGACTGGGGATTTTTTATCATTAGTATATATATTGCGTTACAATTTGTCAAGTATGGCGATTTTATTTTAATAAACTAAAAACTGATATGCAAATTAGAGATATCAAAGAAACTAAAAAGAACAAACTTATTAGGCCACAGGACTTTGTGCTCATCATTCTCCTTACTCGAGTACTTATCAACATGATCGGCTGATGACGTGATGACATCATCTTCATCGGTTACATCACTACCACTACTCGTTGACGTTGTCTCATACACGTCACCTACCATTCCGAAATCTGAATAATTAAAAGTGAAAAGGGTATTAACTTAGTGAAAAGTTAATTCTATATATAGTTATACATACTGACTGAGGGTTAAATATGAAATTAGAGACTACCAACAATGCATTATAACAAAAATCAATGATTCAAAATTAAGTTGATCACAATTTTTTAATTAAATTAAAGACAAATAACACATATAATCAAAAAGATAATAAAATAAAAATAATAGATTTTATTATCTATCTGTCCATGTTCTGAACTATATATTAGTTACATTGATACATGTTATAATCCATCAAATTCTGTGAGGTACTGTCTGATAAATATTCATCAATTTATTAATAAAACAGCTGACAAGAAAGCTGAAATATTTTAAAAAGCAAGTATAAAACCATAATATACAAAACAATTATCTTTAAAATTATGAAAAAAATTATGAGCTAATGGAAGACCCACCATCTTCATCAACCAGGAAACAAGTGTTGTTCAGCTTGTTGTTGTTAGGAAAGAGTATGGATTTCATTTTGACAGTTAGTTATTATAACAAAATTACTCAAAAAACATCAATTACATTAACATTTTAATATTTATATATATTTTTTTTTTAAATTGGATGCAGTCTCTACAAATTAACACATAAAAACTAAAAAATCTAAAACAGTATTGATTTCATTTTCATATATTTTTAATATGATAAAAAAATTAACAAGTACTTTCGTTATAACATTGAAACTCCGTTATAAGACGGTGAAAATTTATTAGGAAATCTCGATTTTCAGCACCACTCGATCAGAAATTGCTCAACAAAACGACAAACTTAAATGCGAAACTAGTGAAAATGAATAGTTGCTGAAATATTACGCAACAATATGAGAACAACAAACGAGGTGCAAGTTGGTGCAATAATTTTTTTAATGTCTCTGAAATGTTTAAAAGTAAACTTTGTATATAATTATATGACGATTTCATAAATTCTTCTAAAATTCAATAAAAAAAAGACCAAATTACAAATTAAATTACTTTTAACAAATAAAAATATTAATTTTAAAAATGCTTTTCTTGTAATCTCAACCTTACTACAGTTTCTGCATAAATATGATTGCGTATATTAAGCGTCAAGTAAATGAATTGTATGGGTTATGTGGTAAGAAATTACTGATATTTATAAAATTATTACAATAAAAATTACAAACGCGGGTTTAAAATTCAACCATAATTTATATAAATACAATTTTTACAAACCATATATGTTCATAGTTTAGATACGATCATGTCCATGGTTTGCCGATGTAATTTGGCTTTACAATCAACTAATCAATCAATCAATTAACCTAACCAAACAACTGATCAACGACCAGTCAACCAAATAATCAATCAACCAACCAGTGAACCATTAAACCTTGCCGACTAGCCAACATCACTCAATGACCATTTGAAAGTTATATAAAAACTTTGCATATATGTAATATATAGAGCTCATGATGAAGAAGAGCATTGTGCTTATATAGGGCAAATGTATATACATATATAATATACATATATAGGTGTACGGCCATATATAAGAAAGGTCATAGATGTAGAACAGAATTATGTGTGTACAACTTGCTGAGATGTGGTTATTGTCTTGTTGTTTTTATTGTCTTGTTGGTTAGTTTGGTTGTGTCTTTATGTACGTACGTATGTATGTATGTATTGTATTGTATGTATGTTTTGTATGTGAATGTATGAATGTATTGTATATGAATGTATGTATGTTTTGTATGTGAATGTATGTATGTGTTGTATATGAATGTATGTATCGAAATACGGATTACAAGATTGTAAGCTAAAAACAACATCGATCAATGATACGTTATTGTTATACATGTAATTATTGTTGTTGTTGTTGTAATAATTATTATTGTTATACACGTTATTGTTGTTGTTGTTAATTTTAGTTTAGTAATATTATCACATCTACACCAACAACAGCAACAGTTGTTTCTTAAAATATGTAAAACATGTTAGATAACAAAACGTAACGAAAGAAACTTTTGTTCATTCATTCGTTCGCTCGTTCGTTTGTTTGTTCGTTCGTTCGTTCAATCGTTCGTTCAATCATTCGTTTATTCATTCATTCCTTCAATTAGTCATACATTTATTCATTCATTTTCTTTTTTTTTCATTCATTCTTTTGCTCGCTTTTATGAAGATTTTAATAGAAAAGGAAAATAAAAAATGGTCAAGGAGAAAAAACTTAATAGCATCAACAACGTCATCAATAGCTTAAAACACGTCAACAACAACAGCAACAACAACAACAACCTCATCAACATCGCTATCACAGCAAACAACAACAACAATTGGCATTACGTAAGATGTATCGGTACAAACCAAAATGGCGAAAATAACGATGTTTGCCAGCATCAACAAAACAACAACAGCAGCAACTTTAACAACAAAAACGTTCATGACATCATCAACAACAACAATAACAACAACCTCATTAACAACTGCAAAAATTTCGATTACAATGTCAGCAACAAACTCGTAGTTTGTTTAAAAAATCGCAAAAAATACATCAACAACAAATACAACGACAACAATAACGGTTATAATAATAACAACAATAACAATAATAATAATAATACTCGTCACTTATTATTGTTATTCTTATATCTGTCATGTTTCTGGCGAGTTGCCGATTGCTCCTTCAACCTATTTCTCAATGAATCAGAGACGATGAGAATGCTAGGTTAGTTATTATTATAATAATAATAATAATTATTATTATTATTATTATTACCATAATTATTATTATTATTACATACTTTCATAAATACATGACTTACGTGCGTGCAAATAAAAGCGAACACTTTCGCGCCTACATTGCAAGACAATCCGAAACAAAAATAACATATAGAGATACATACAAACATACATACATACAAACAAACATACATACATACATAAATACAAACATACATTCATACATACATACCAACATACATACATACAAACAAACAACGAAGAAACGAACATACAATCTTGACAAACAACAACAATATAACTGCCCACTTCTTAGCGCTAATGAATCCCTTATATGTTGTTGTGTAACGCTTGACACTACTGTTGTATATTTGTTGATGATGATGACGTTGTTGTTGTTGGTGTTGAAAATGATGATTATGTTGTTGTTGGTGGTGTTGTTGTTGTTGATAAAGTTGTTGTTGTTTTTGTTGTTGATAATCATGTTGTTGTTGTTGTTGTTGTCGACATCGACGACGACGATGATGATGATAATGATGATGAAAGAATGAGTGAAAGAGGGATGGATAGAATGCAGCAATGAAATTTTTTGATACATTAAACTTTTTTTGATGAATCAAAAAGCAATTAACACGCTTCAGTTTCAGGAACACACGCAACAAACATACATAAACACATACACACGCACACACACACACACACACACATACGCATATATACATACATACACATAACAAAACGACAACAAACATACAATAGAACACTATATAATCAGCATCTTTAATCTACATTCATGTCATCAAAATTACCATATTTATAAACATCACATAAATCATTCACACACATACATACATAAAAACGCATACACATATCCATACATACGTACATACATACAAACACACATACATACATACATACATACATGCAAACATACATACATACTTAACAATTCTTTAATTTTTTGATTTCACTCATTCACACATACATACAGACATACATCTAAGCATGCTAAAAGGATGAATAGATGGATGGATTCATGTTTGTGTGTGTATGTATGTATGCATGTGTGTAGGTATGTATGTGTGTGGATAAATAGGGATGGGTGTGTGTGTGTGTACGTGAGTAAATGAGGGAGTGTGTGATTTTAATGTGGTAAGTTTAATAGGTTTATTAGTGCAAAAGTCAAGTACCGATGCTCTTTTTGTCTGTTTGTTGGTTGGTTCGAAGGTTGTATGTATGTATGTGTGTGTGTGTGAGTGAGTGTGTGTGTGTGAGTGTGTGTGTGTGGTGTGTGTGTGTGTCTGCACAATTGGAAGAGAAAAAAAATTGTTATTTTTCATTCCTTTGAGTTTAAAAATTCGAAATTAAACAGACATGAATATGACACAGATGGGTTTTTTGAGAAACAGAAGTTTAATGATGCGCACACAAAGAGAGAGAGAGAGAGAGAGAGAGAGAGAGAGAGAGAAAGAGAGAGAGAGGATGTGTGTGTGGAGAAAGTTATTAAGTGAGCTGTTATCGTGTTGAATGAGATTAAATTATAAATTATTTTTCGGCTCGTGATTTACGATGGAGATAGGAAATAAGCATTCATTCGTTTAT
>NW_008703981.1:3034647-3064647 GCF_000326865.2 Helobdella robusta
CATTTTATTGGAGCTTTAAATATAAGTGTGTATGTGTATGTGTGTGTGTGTATGTGTGTGTGTATGTGTGTGTATGTGTGTGTGTGTTTGGCTATTTATATTTTCTTTAATTGCAATAAAACACGAAAGATGCCTCAAAAAACCCTTAGGTGATTTATAAAAATAGCCCTTATTTAACGTAACATGTGTGCGTTTGTGTGTGTGTGTTTATATGTGCGTGTGGGTTTGTATGTGCGTGCGTGCGTGTGTATGTGCGTGTGTGTGTGTGTGTGTGTGTGTGTGTGTGTGTGTGTGTGTGTGTATGCTGTTTAGTATCTGGTATCTGGTAATTGTATTAAAACGTTTATAATGTAACATTATACCATTGTATCAATACTGCACTTGGTCAGTCTTTTGCATCAGGATATTCTGTATCAGCCAACGACGTTGTGGTATCTAAAAAAATACAAACATACATACAAACGTATATACATGCAAACATACAAACAAACATTCGAATATCCAAACATACAATTACATCGAACCCACGCAAACCATTGTATATTTCTCGTTTCTAGTTTTATTTTACAAGTTGTATTAGGTTTCTGGTGCCAATAATGTAATACCATCAAGACAATACAATACATACATACAAATATATACAAATATATACACACATATACACACAAACATACACACATATACATACAAACACATGCGTACAAACAAACAAACATACAAAGACACGCACACATCCAGATATCATCAACAAAGACGTGTCATAGGTCAAAATGTTCCGCTTATAAAAAATGCCATACCCTTTCTCTCTCTCTCTCTCTCTTTCTCTCTTTCTCTCTCTTTCTCTCTCTTTCTCTCTTTATCTATCTATACCCATATACATACATATATACATAAATTAATACATGCATAAATTTTCAAATGTTTTGCAAAGTTGTAACAGAAATGTACACATTTATGTTGTGCCAAACACCACAGTATGTTGAGTCTGTTGATGTTATTGTTAATTTTCTTCTTCTTGTTATTATTAAAATTATTATTATTATTATTATAAATCGTGCCTGTGGGCAAATTATGATGCAAAGCATTAAACGACAATAAAATCCAGAAGCAATAATAATAATAATAATAATAATAATAATAAATTGTTTATTTAATGGCCACATTAAGGACACCATTATAAAATAATAATAATGTAAATATTAATAATAATAATAAAATAAAAAAGAAAAATTTTGTATCGAAATGTGAGTGTATTCTGTCATGCTTACTTATGTCTGTATGTTTTGTATCTGGGTCTTATGCAAACATACAAACATACATACATAAATACTAACATGCATACATATATACACACATACATACATACATACAAACATACATACATACATACATACATACATACATACAAACAAAGTAATTATATAAATCAATAAAATATCTCATCTTGGTAATGTCATTGAGAGATTTCAATATAAGCCTCTCTGACTCATCAAACATTATCATTGCATGTATACCTGCGTTCTAAGCATGTTTGTATGTATGTATATGTTTGTATGTATGTATGTATGTATGTTTGTATGTATGTATGTTTGTATGTTTGCATATATGCAACTCCTAATTAAGTTTGTTTCGGTTGTCATAGTAACTGATTAAATGTTGATGAAGATGATGATGACGATGAGGATGATGAGGTGTAAGATGATGATGATGATGATATTATTATTATTGTTAATTATTATTGTTAATATTATTGTTATTATTTATATAATTATAACAGAAACTATGTCACCTCCCAAAACATCTTGTTGTTAGTTGGTGAAAAATCGATTAAGCCAGTTGCCACCAGTGCATTGTTCAATAACAACAAAAACAATAATAACAACAACAATAATAATAATAACTTATTTATTTTTTATCTTCTTATCAAAAATCTTGAAAATTTTTCGATTGGGTTAGTAGCAGTGATTTAAGATGAGTCATAGAATGAAATAGTACCTATAAAAAAAACTTGAATGCATACATACATACATACATACATACATACATACATACATACATACATACATACATACATACATACATACATACATACATACACAAAGACAGACAGACATACAGACAGACAGACATACAGACAGACGTAAATACAGACGTACATGAAAGAGCTTGATGAAATATTTTTCAATTAAAGTTTAATAGAAAGCATTTGTAAACATCATCACGTCTTTTCCTCATCATCTTTAATGACGCCGTCTTCATCATCGTCATCATCATCATTATCAACATCGTTATCATCATCGTCGTCGTCGTCATCTTCATCATCATTTTTCTATAAGTAATCATTCCATTAACGATGAATAAATTTCTATAAATATCTCAATCAGTAAGATTATCATCCTTTATTATCGCTCACACTATCATCATCTACTATCGCTCACACTATCATCATCTATTATCGCTCACACTATCATCATCGTCATTATTACCATAGAATCAAGAATATCGCCGTGACAACGCAAACATAAACATACGCATAGAAATATAAATCAGTGATGTGCGTTCTCCGCACCTCATAGACATTTGATGAGGTGATGTGTGAACGTTAATAAAGCAGATCAAAGAAAAATAAAATGAAGTAAAAATACAAACAAATTAAGCGCCGCATGAATTCAACTTGTTGTTTTGCTGTTTTTGGTGTTGCTGTGTGTTTTCTAGGGTGGGTGTTGCAGTAGTAACAATAATAATAATAATCATAATAATAAGTTCAATAATAACAATAAATTCACATCAATATGCAAAGAAATGTAACAAGCAGGTCATATGAGTGATAAATTGTGAATGTTTACGTTGTTATTAGTTCTTTGTATAAACAAACGTCGCTTGGCTAAATTATCTCACACAATATCGGCGCTCGGTAACTCAATAATGCTTGACAGGAAACAATGTATACAGACGTGTATGCATTGTTTATACAAACATATATACAATTTCATACAAACATACATACAAACGTGTATACAATCTCTGTACAACGTTGTATGCAAAGATATATACAAATAAATTGTATACAAACCTATTGAGTAGGCCATTCATTTTTTAAAATCATATATTTAATAATGTAGGCACATGCAAACAAACTACATACATACATATACATGCAAACAAACAAACATTTATACGTACTAGCACATACAGACAGACAAACATCTCATGAAAAATCAACATCTTGTATTCCATTGACCGTCTGGTGCATTCAACTTGAACTTTTCCATATCGTGAAAAAAATTCATAGTTCTTGTGAATAAATATTTCAGTGTGTGTGTGTGTGTGTGTGTGTGTGTGTGTGTGTGTGTGTGTGTGTGTGTGTGTGTGTGTGTGTGTGTATTTATGTATGTTTGTGTGTGTGTGAATGAATAAATGAATCAATCAATCAATCGATCGAAGATATAGCGAATCAACAAATGACTAGCTAACTATGTTTGACCAGATTTTTGTTGCTAAACAATTTTTTTTAGTATCCGTATCATCATCAAAATCATCATCATGACCGCACTCATCATCATCATCATCACAATCGTCATCATCACAATCATCATCATCATCATCATCGTCGTCACAACTCCCAGCATCATCATTATCAGTATTCAGAGCGTCTCAAACTGCCCGAGGCTGTATTTTACTTGACATCTGTTTCGTGATATATATGTATACGTGTTTGAATGTATGTTTGTATGTAAGTTTGTATGTATGTTTGTATGTATGTTTGTATGTATGTTTGTATGTATGTTTGTATGTATGTTTGTATGTATGTTTGTATGTATGTTTGTATGTATGTTTGTATGTATGTTTGTATGTATGTTTGTATGTATGTTTGTATGTATGTTTGTATGTATCAATGTTTGTACGTAAGTTTGTATGTATATTTGTATGTATCAATGTTTGTATGTTTCTAATATATATTTTTATATATAATATATAATACGTATTTAACAGTTATAATTAAGTTCATTACGCATGAAAGCTTTATAATTCCCCACTAAACCATATCATTATCTATATTGATATATTTCAATATATATATATATATATATATATATATATATATATATATATATATATATTTCAATATATATATATATATATATAAGCATATATATATATATATATATATATATATGCTTAAACATATTTATATATTATATGAATTGTATATGCTTATACATATTTATATATTATATGAATTTTATATGCCTATATTTAAATATATGTTTGTTTGTATGTGTGTTTGTATGTTTGTTTGTATGTGTGTGTGTGATAGAATACTGTTTAAATAATTGACTTTAATTCGTCAAAATACCGTGAAGAAATAGCGTTGAAATAAGCGTAAAACTGTACATTAGATTTTCACGCAGTGCCATATGTGCTATTGTTGTTCATCAGAGGGTAGGTCATCTATTATTCAATTGAATGCAATATATCTCTGTATCTGTCTGTATGTGTGTGTCTATCTTCGGTTGTATGCTTGTCCGTATGTGTGTGTCTGTTTGTGTGCGTTTGTATGTGTTTATGTGCTGTTGTGTATTGGTAAATTATGTGTATATAGGTATTTGTATTAAGTAGTAGTAGTAGAAATATGTTGTAGTAGCAATGATAGTGGCCTATTTAACAAGAGTGAGATAGTGAGATAAGACTGAAAAATGAGAGAAAGAGAGAGAGAAAGAGAGAGAGAGAGAGAAAAAAAAATATATCTTCATCAAACAATCCTTTGTCACTTGATCGCGCTGATAAAATAATTATATAGTTCTGTAACCATGTACATATGTTTGTCTGCCTGTCTGTCTGTCTGTACTGTCTGTATGTATATACGTATGTTTGTCTGTATTTATGTGTGTATGTGTGTGTGTGAAATATGTGTGTGTGTGTGCTCTCTCTCTCTCTTTCTCTCTCTCTCTCTCTCTCTCTCTCTCTCTCTCTCTCTTATTTCTCAGTAATCAAGTCTACCCAATAACCTTTCGAATGTAATTACATAGCTATATCAACAACTGCTGCAGATGCTGTTGTTGTTAATAATATTATTATTATTACTATTTTATTATTATTTTATTATTATTATTATTATTAATTATGGCGTTTATTTATATTTTAGTATCATCGCTCCCATAAATCTTTTCTCGGAATCAAATAAACATCATCAACGATTTTTTTTTGGGGGGGGTGCTAAGAATTTTACTCTGCGCAGATTAATCCTACGAACACACGCACACACATACAAAGACACACGCATACAAAGACACACACACTCACAAACACACACAAACACACACATATATATACACATATATGTATCAAATGATATATAATATAGCCCAATATATGGTTCTTGTTATTTCCCAATGGTACACAGAAATCCATCCTAATGATTTTCTCTATATTTTCTCACCTCGTCACCAGATGGCTGGCCGCCCTTGAGTTTGTGCAATGTTCTGCATACAAAAATACGTACGATGTACGCATTTATTTACGCCAATGTACGCATTTATGTATGTGAATGTTCACATTATTACACACGTACACATACATGCACCACACGCACACATATGCCTCCATTCGATTCTGAATCTTTGTCACCTCCTTGAAACAAGTGGCCTACAACGAGAGACATCTTCTTTCGTCTCCAGGTCCTTCAGTTCGATTGACTTTTTTTCTGTCTGGTCAGGGTTTGACAAACAAACTTCTTTAAAATATATATATATATATATTATTGATGAATATATATATATATATATATATATATATATATATATATATATGATGCATCATGATGGTGATGACGATGACGATGATGATGAAATATGTGATTGAGATAAAACACGTCTAATTTATAAACAATAAATAAATGAATTACCAGCTAAACAAAACAACATGTGAACGAATGAGCGAATGAATGAACGGATGAATATAAGTTGTGATGATGATGGGCTGTTGTTGTTGTTGCTGCTGTAATGTTGTGATCTTGCTGTTGTTATAGTTGTTGTTGTTAATGTTATTGATACGAGGGTAGGCGGTGATTAGTAGGAATAAAAATTGAAATTGTTCTTAATGTCATTGTTGATGATATAACTGTCAAAAAACAGCAACAACAAGAACAACAACACACCAGAAACAACAACAACAACACATCAACAACAACACTTTGCCAATCAAAATGTACGATAAACAAATTTTCAATTATTTCTCAATTAATAACATCTTCTCAGGACCAAGCTATTAATCATGCCCGTACACACACGCGCGCACACACACACACACACACACACATTTTCAGTGTTTGATTAACGAACACTTGTTAATGTATTTATGAATACAAGGCAATTGATCGATCGGTTGGTTGATTGATTGAACTGTTGAATGGTTGATGTGTTGATTGTTTGATTGAATAGTTTATTAGTTGATTTAAAAAAATTGATTGATTGATTAATTAATTGATTAGTTGATTAATTGAATAATTGATTAATTTATTAGTTGATTAATTGATTAATTGTCTTAACCAGTGTAAAAATGAATTATGTGCAAAGAACTAACAAACAACATACTAGCATACAAACACACGTACATGCAAACAAACAAACAAACATACGCAAACATACAAACACAAAAAATATGCCAGACTATTTCAAGATAATTGTACGTAGATTAACTTTCATTCCATTCCAAAAAGCCATCATCATCAAACAAATATTTTTGGTGAATTATTTTTCATCAACGTTTTAAAAAAATTGTTAAAAAACACACACACCACACACACACACACACCACGCACACAGTGGGAGAGAGAGAGAGAGAGAGAGATACATTGCCTAGAGCCTCTTTCTAACTTAATAGTGTAGTTTTTAGCGTTATTTTATGTTTGTTATCTTATCTCATTCTCATTTTTCGATCTGTTAGTAACTCACAAACCGCCATTAACATGCTATGATGTTTCTTGATTATTGTTTAGAGAGGGAAAGAGGAAGAAAGAGAGAGAGAGAAAAAGAAAGAGAGGGAGAGAGAGAGATGTACCGGCCGAATGTACAGGTCGGACAACAAACTGAAACCGTATCAACGTTAAATATATATTAATTATTAAATAATTAGTTAATTAATATTAATTTACTACTTTCTCTCTCTCTATTTTTTTTCTCTCTCTCTTTCTCTTTCTAACCAAAATAGGCAGCACATATGAAAAATCACTTCACACACACACACACACACACACACACACACACACACACACACACACATACAAAGCATTAACGAGCCATCTCTCTCAAGTCCCGCCGTGTTTGCATCTCAAATGTGTCACACTACCACACCTCTCTTCTTACTACACAAACACACCACACGACGCACTCCATCTTTTCTCTCTCTCACTCTCTCTCTTTCTCTCTCTCTTCCTCTCGCTCTCTCTATCTCTCTCACACACACATACATACGCACACATGCACAATGTATACACGCTCTTAATCATGCGCGCACATACAGACACAACACAGCTAGCAAAATTTTCCTCTGTTTTTAATCCAAATTAAACATTCAAATAACACGTCTCAAGAAATACAAACAAACAAACAATTAATTAAACTTACACACACACACACACACACACATTCATACACACACACACACATTTTTTAAACAAACACTCGCACATAAATCCAAACTTGGCGCAAGTATAATTGACTACTTAATTCATCTGGACATCATCGTCGTCTTCTTTCTTTCATTCATTCGTTCTTTCTTTCATTCATTCTTTTGTTCTTTCTTTTATTCATCCATTAATCACTACCTAAATGCAATAAGCTTGAGAATACTAAACGCGCAAGTAAGTGTGTGTACGTGTGCATGTGTATGCCAGTCAGCATGTGTGTGTGTGTGTGTGTGTGTACACACACGTACAGACATGCATACACACACATACATACGCAAAGATTCATAAGTATATACAGATACAAACAAACAAACATACAAATAAACATACAAACAAACAAATACAGAGGCGGGCATGAATGAATGCACATAGGAGTGAGTGAGACCTTATTGCTTAGTGATTGCTTTCAAGATTTTGCTTTGAAGTGGTTAACGAGGAATCTATCACACACAAACACACACACATACACACTCACACACACATATCTACATACACACGTACATACACACAGGAGCCAACGTACACACGTACCAACAAACTCTGATAGGATGGCATACGACAGTCACCAGAAGTACGCAACGAAATTTACACACAAACCAACACACACACACAAATACACACACAAACAAACACACACACACACACACACATATATATATATATATACACGAACTTGCACAAATCTCACGCTCCGATAACAAGATTTTGACGTCATTTTGTGACGTAGAAAGAAGTAGGAAGCGGGCGAGCTTTGTTTCATCCACTACTGTTTTGTTTGTTTGTATGTGTGTGTGTGTGTGTATGTGTGTGTGTGTGTGCATATGTTTGTGGGGTTGTATGTGTGTTTTTTTGTATGTTATAACGGGTTTTTATAATTATTTTACCGTGTGTGTATGTTTGTTTGTGTGTCTGTTCATACACATTTGCGAATTTGTTGAGAAAATTTAACATACAACAATTGTATACCACAGTACAGTAACAACAACAACATCAACATTATTGACAACAACAACATCAGCAACAACAACAACAACGGCAACACACAAAAACACATTCTCAGCAATTAAGTTGTCATAGGAACAACCTTTTCCTTGGCTGCATTGAACAGATGTATTTTGTAGACATACACACATATACACACACACACACACAACATGCACATACATACACGCACACATACACACACACACATACAACAGATCCAACTCGGCACTTGAAAACCTTCCGAAGCACACGCACACGCATATATTTGGTTTTTGACACGAGCAATAAATAAATGAGCGACGATTGAAGAGAAGAGAGGAAGCAAAAGAATGAACGAATGAATGAAAGAACAAACGAACGAACGAATGAATGAAAGAACGAACGAACGAATGAACGAATGAATGAACAAGAAAACGGATGAACAGCTGAATGTTTGAATAACTTAACGAACATATGGAAAACAAAAAAGCCCAACTGATGAACAAACAAATACAGGATCATTCTCATCACTTTTGTTATTGCCCTTATTATTATTATTATTATTATTATTATTATTATTATTATTATTATTATTATTATAAAACTCATCTTCATCCTCATGTTCATCATCCTCATCTTTTAATCACTGCTGTATAACCAATGCTTCCTATTTCCACACGCTTAAGCACATGCTTTGGATGTGGAATTCGAAAAGTCCAGATAGCAATAATAATAATAATTATAATTATAATAATTATAATCATATGTAATAAGTATGATAATAATAATTAACATAGTTGTTATTATTAATTATCATCATCATTTCTATCGTTATGACGACGACTGCGACTCTTACAAATTATGTGTATTGTCATTTGTCAAAAAAAAAAAATGTGTTTGCTAAGAATTCGTTTGTTTGTTTGATCCAGATTTTGTGTGTGTATGTGTGTGTGTGTGTGTGTGTGTGTGTGTGTGTGTGTGTGTGTGTGAAAAAGACGTAACTTATACCTCCATTGTTTTTGTCTGCTTGTTGACTCTTTGGATTTCCTATTAAGAATTTTTGGTTTAATAATACGTGCACGTGACGTGCATGTACGTGTGTGTGTGTGTGTGAATGTATGTATGTGTGTGAATATGTATGTGTGTATGTGAATGTACGTATGTATGTTTATGCGTGTGTGTACAAACGAAATAAACAAATAAAATGCACAGAAGAAAATTCGTGCAAGCAAAACCTACATATTATCGAAGACAAAAATTCTTTCCAAAAAGAAAGAGAGAGGGAGGGAGATAAAAAGAGGAAGGGGAAAAAGAAGAAAATTAAAGGAAGAGGAAGAGAGAGAGAGAGAGAAAGAGAGAGAGTCAGAGATGTGTGATGTGTCCCATGGTGCATGTTGGCAGTGTTTGTCAAGGATTAACAAAATCATAATCGTTCCATTATATACAACTACCACAACTACAAAAACAACAACTGCATGACAACACACACACACACACATACACACACACAATCGATTAATTCTGATCAAAGGGTAAACAAACGTTAAAATATGGAACGCCAACAAACAAACAAACGCGCATTGCAAACAATGGCTTACCATAATTTCGTCTTTCCATTAATACCTCACACAGATTATCAAGGATATGTATAGTGCATGATGTAGGAATAGTGACAATGATGATGATGATGATAATGCACACACACACATACACACTCACACACATACAAACTACACATACACCCACACAGATACAAACTAACCAACAACACCATAAACATTGACTAACGATTTGACGATAGTATTAAAATAATTTTTTATGTATATATATTTGCGTTTCTATGTTATTCTCGGGTACTTTGGCGCGTATTTTGTAGTACAATTTGTATTTTTTTATGTTTGTTGTGTACTTTTTGCATTTCTTATTGAAAAAAAACATGTATTTTTTTTGATCGTATGTAAGTTTTGTGTATAATTTGTTTGGTATTAGGCAGGAATGTGTGTAGTGTGTAATTAATTAAGTGTGGTTTAAATGTGTGTGTGTGAGTGTATGTGTGTGAGTGTATGTGTGTGTGAATGTTTGTGTATGTGTGTGTGTGTGTGTGTGTGTGTGTGTGAATCTGTGGTTAAATTCAAAACTCAAACCTTAAGCACGTATGCATATTTTTTGAAGAGTTTGACAAACAAGAATATGCTCATACGATCGATACCTCTGATCATCATACCCAGCAAACGTCATGTGTCCATGTGAATATACAAACATTTATGCAAGCATACAAACACACACACATACAAATGTACACACAGATATACTAAAATACACTATCATACATAAATACAGAATCATCGATAGATAGATAAATGGATTGATGGATGGATAGATAGATAGGAAGACATACAGGTAGATAGACAGACAGACAGACAGACAGACAGACAGACAGACAGACAGACAGACAGACAGACAGACAGACAGACAGACAGATAGACAGATAGATAGATAGATAGATAGATAGATAGATAGATAGATAGATAGATAGATAGATAGATAGATAGATAGATAGATAGATAGATAGATAGATAGATAGATAGATAGATTGGGAAAGAGAAAGAGAGAAAGAGAGAGAGAGAAAGAGAGAGAGAGAAAGAGAGAGAGATAGAAAGGGAGAGAGAGTTTAAAATGTCTTCTAACTTAATACCCCAAAGGGATTTCAAAGCTTCATAAACGCATCTTAACAGAGAGCATCAAATATTATGCAATATCTATAATGCTTTCTTTTAATGCGATCTTACACTACATGCGCACAATTCGAAACGAAACGGTACACATACAGACATACATACGTACGTACATACCAACAAACAAACAAAAACTTATACCCGAATACATATGTACAACGTACATACATATGCACATACACACTTACTCATAAATGTACACATATACAAATACAAAAATACCCCGAAACTGCATTTTGTATGTCAATAAATTGTACATACGTGTATGATTCTTTAACCTCCATTCGAATTTTTTCTTGATTTAAGATGGCTATAACTGAGATGCGAAATGTCAATTAAAAACGTACACACACTTACAAATACAACACGCATACACATATGTATGTATGTGTGTTTGTATGTTTGTATGTATGTTTGTTTGTATGTATGTATGTATGTATGTATGTATGTATGTATGTATGTATGTATGTATGTATGTATGTATGTATGTATGCGCATATATCACAATGGTGATATGTTTGTAATGGGACTACAAATCAGGTCGTGCAAGATTAGCGATTTATCATTAAAATTAATTTTATTATCTTTTTTTATTCTTGTTTCACGTGGTTCAATTGTGCGTGCTGTGAAGGATTAACGAGGCACTGTGAAAAAATGTCAGTTGGATGGATGGATGGATGGATGGATTGGTTGATGGATTGATGAAGGAATGAACAAACGAATGTATGTATGCGTGTTTGTGTGTTTATGTGTGTGTGTGGTTGTTTGTGAGTTTGTTTGTTTGTGTGTGTGTGTCCATGTCAAGTTTTGCATTGTCTGAAACATTAAAATTTCCTAGATCTAAATCTGCGCTAAATCTGACAACATCATCATCCGTATCATCCTCTCTAACACGCAAACTAAACACACAGACACGTACACACAAACATAGACACGTACACACACACACACAGACAAACACGTACACACGCGCACACACACACTTATTAAGTGTGATCTAAGATTTCCATTTTATATCATCACCCGCGGTTTCTGTTACCAATAAAAGTGATACAATTAAAGTTAATTCTCACACATACTTGTACTTACGTGTATACACGCACACATACATACACATACAAACAGACGGACACGCACATACACAGACAGACACGCACACACACACAGACCTACATTCAATTGGAAGTATTATATCATATTTTTTCTCGCTTTCTCGAATTTATGAAATATTACGTTGGGTGTAGAAACATTTACATTTACACTGGCGTGCATTTCAATTTACACACGCACACGCACACACATACAAAAGTACACACATACATACACACGAACACGCGCACAAACATCCATATCTTTCGTTTGTAAAGTCCTTTCAATACAATCATCATTCATGAAAGTATCAGTTATTGTAAAACTTCAGAATTTTTTGGCAAACAAAATTAGCTGGCCTACTTATTAACATATTTAATCATAATTTACATAATCCTAACCATATTTAACATAATTCTAATTATAATTAACATAATCTCAATCCAAACTAACGATAGGAGTGCCTGGAGAATTGTATTACGTCAGAAATGGATTCGTCAACGACTATGCCCTCTCCTTCAACCTGCCAATCAAACCGGAAATAACCGAGGTCTACTTCAGCTGGATTCATGACGTCACCAATCAGCTGACTGTTGTTCCGGTTTGTTTAGTAGATGGGCGGATGAATCAATGAATGAATAAAAAAGTTAATTAATTTGTACATTAGGTGGTTGAATAAATGAATGAGTTGATAATTGATAAAATGGATGAATGTTTAACGGACGTATGAATGAATGCATTAATGCATCGGTATGTGAATGAATGAATGAATAGATGAAGGAACAAATAAATAAATGGACAAATGAATGGATGAGTTGATGGATGAATGGATGGTTTGATAGATAAGTTGGCTTGGTGGACGGTAAAATCTTCAAAGACATTGTAATGTAACCCAAGCCATTTCTTACACATAGATACTTAGTTTGTTTGCTTGCATCCTTGTGTATGTACGTGTGTGTGTGTACGTGTGTGTATGTATTTGTAGGTTTTCTGCACACGTACACACAAACGTACAGTCAAATTTTGTGTTGTAGGCACAAAAATTGTACACAGACCAACTGAATACCGGGCATTTCACATCTGTGTTAGCTTTGTTCCAGGTTATGCCTTGGTGGAATTATTTCCCCTGTATGTATGTATGTATATATGTGTGCGTGTGTTTGTATGTATGTGTGCGTTTGTATGTATGTGTGTGTGTGCGTGTGTGTGTCGGCTAAAACTGAACAACTGCCTTCTGAGAAAAACATATATGACAAGGAAGCGAGTTATTGAATATCGTTTAAATCTTGACGTAAAAAAAGTTACACACACGCACACACACATACACGCACACACACGCACATAGACGCACACACACAAACATACACATACAAACATACACACGTACACACACATAGAACAGGTGCTGCAGAAGCGTTAAATAACAAAACAATGATTCTTTTCAATAACAATAACTTAATAAACATCAGTCACATCATTAAAAACATTAATAATAATAATTAAAAATGATAATAATAATAATAATTTATAATAATTAATAATAATAAATTTTTCATATTTACGTTCATGGGATCGCACATCATATTCAGATCACAGTTCAATAATTTAATTGCTGCCTGAATGTCTATCAGTCCGCCTGTGCATGTATAAATTTTGTATGTGTGTGTGTGTATGTTTGTTTGTGTGTGTATGTATGTTTGTATATGTATGTGTGTATGTATGTTTGTGTATGTATGTGAGTTCTTCCATTCAATTACATAGATATAGCTGGATACCATTATTAAATTTACAACATATTCGCATGAACATTCGCCTGTGAATTTTTTATTAAAGTATTTGTTGTAGTAGTAGCAGTAGTAACAACAGTAGCAGTAGTAGTAGTAGTGGTTGTGTGGCAGTAGTAGTAGTAGTAGTAGTAGTAGTAGTAGTAGTAGTAGTAGTAGTAGTAGTAGTAGTAGCAGTAATAAGAGTTGTCTTCGATGTTTATATGACTAGAACAACAGCAATCATAAGAATGATTATTTATTTATTCCAGCTATAAAAATAATCATTGACAAAACGCACTTTATTTCATTACGTGACGTCATTTCCTCCGCTGCAACAAAGATATCTAATAAACATAGATATAATAATTTGATATCTACTGCATTAACTCCTCTTGTTTCGGCTATTATAGTTCTATAAATTTCCGGCTTTCTGAATTTTAATTTCTACCCTCACGATATTGTAATGTACTCAAGTATTGTATGTGAATGTGTATGTATGTGAATGTGTGAGTATGTGAATGTGTGTGTTTGTGTGTGAGTTTGTGTATATTTATGTATGTGGATGTGTGTGTGTATGTGTGTTTGACACGAAAATTGAAAAGGTAGAGAGAAAGGAAGAGAAAGAGAAAGGAAGAAAGAGAGAGAAAGAGAGAGAGAGACAAAAAGAAAGAGAGAGAGTAATCGGTGATTCAATTTTGTAGGGGCCTCACGATGTTGAAGTGATGTTACCTAGCGTCTACCACGTTGAGAATGCCTTTGTACTGAGAGAAGAGAGGAAAAGAAAAATGACGTCACGATGGTGATGATGATGATAGGGATGATGATGATGGTGATAGGGATGATGATGATGGTGATAGGGATGACAACGACGACGATGATGATGTTGACTAACACAAAATTGCAAGCTTAAACGTCTTGCTTTCCATAATTTCATCTCAGGTCATAAAAATGAATCCGAACGCTGTAACTTTACATACATCAGAAATGCTCGATAACAATAACAACAAAAAAGAATGATAATAATTATTATTAATTATTAACAAATCATTATCATAGCAGCAAATCACAGTTTGAATAATAATAATTATTATTATTAATGAATAATAATAATATTTATTATTATAGCTGGAGTACAACCTGACGATCACAACCTCAAACATTCACGCCATGTATCAGCCCATGTCAAATATTCCATCCCATGGTCTTGTGCCTACTAAATTATCTAGTTAGTAATTATAGTTATAATAATTATTATATATAATATATAATATAATATTATGTGAGGGAATGTAATATAACATAACATAATATAATATAACATAACATAATATAATATAATACAATATAATATATTACAATATAATATAACATAACATAATATAATATAATATAAAATAATATAATATAACATATTATAATATAATATAATTAATTTATAAATATTTAAAGGTTTCTCTGTCCATCTTCTCTGTACTGGGGTTATCTTTGCAGAGGTTGACGTGAAGATGACGATGGCAGTCGCCTCGACTGACAATCCGGACAACAGAATTTTCGTCGACATTCGGCGGAAGAAAAACTGCCTAAAAGGTAATTTAGGTTATAAGCGGTGATGGTAATTATGACGATAATATAATAATAATTATAATATAATAATAATTATAATACAATAATAATAACGAACATTGTGATTATTGTTATAGTTATATTTAGCTACGGTAATTATAACTTCAACAGGCGTACAACAAACACGAGCTCCAGTAGTAACAAATCAAAATAATAAAAATAATAACAATCATAATAGTAATAATAATAATAATAATATTTATAATAATAATAATCTTCCGTCAAAACATCAACCGTCTCAGAAGTCATCATCGTCATCGTCATCATCGAAGAATAATAATAATAATAACAACAACAATAATAACAACAACAACAACAATAATAATAATAATAAAGTTGGTTTTTCAAAACAGCAGCAGCAACAACAACAACTACAACAACTACAACAACAAAATTTAGGTTGCAGTTGTAATATTGATGCGTTTTTTGTTAATTTTATTTTTTGGAATGTATGGGTGTACCTATGTATGTGTTTGTTTGTATTTTTTGAACGTTTGTTTGTTTATTTGTATGTGCATACATACATACATACATACAAACATACATACAAACATACATGCAAACATACATACATACAAACATACATACATAAACATATACTTGTTATCAGTTCAACGGTGGCATTTTAATGTCAGATCGGGTGTTAGGCTGTTTGATTTGCCAGTAAATTTGCGCTTAGTATGTCCATATATCTAATCTTTCACTTTTTCATGCTTCAACTCATTCATTCATTCGCTCATTTATTTATTAGTTTATTCATTTTTTCCTCTCATTTCATTCCTTCTATTCATTCATGTGTTTTTTCGTTCATACGAAGTAAGAAAGTTATGTATGTGTGTTTGTGTGTGTGTGTGTGTGTGTGTGTGTGTGTGTGTGTGTGTGTGTGTGTGTGTGTGTGTGTGTGTGTGTACGTGCAGATGACATATAAGGTTGAACTATTGAACAAGCTGATCAGATCAATACATGCTTGGATATTTTTTGCCACGATGATGCTTGTATGTGTGTATGTTTGTTTGTATGTTTGTTTGTAGATTTGAACGTACGTTTGTATGTTTGTTTGTTTGTTTGTTTGTATGTTTGTTTGTATGTATATTTGATTATTTGTATGTATTCAAACGAGGATTTTTAAACCGTGCGTATGTTTCATAAAGTCGTCAAATTAAGAAAAACTTGAAAAAATAGTTAAACAAAAAAATTTGTCAGATGGCAGGCCAGTCAGTGACGTGCCTGTGACGTCATCGCCGGCTTTTTACATCGGAGTTGGGTGTGCTTTAGGGTCTTTGGTCATCGTCGGCGTCGTCATGGCTACCAGTTTCCTGTTGTGTAGGAGGTGCAGACAGGAAAAAGATTGGTATGGACGGATGAATCCATCTATCTATCTATCAATCGA
Organism: Helobdella robusta; assembly: GCF_000326865.2. Taxonomy (NCBI): domain Eukaryota; kingdom Metazoa; phylum Annelida; class Clitellata; order Rhynchobdellida; family Glossiphoniidae; genus Helobdella; species Helobdella robusta. Next base: position 3,051,901 of record NW_008703981.1, read on the forward strand.
TCCATCCATCAATCATTCATTCAATCAATCAATGAACGAACGAACAAATGAATGGTTCAACGAACGAATGAACAGTATTTTCGGAAGAATTGATGAATGAGTGAACAAGTGAGCGAACAAAGAATGAACGATCAAAAGAGATATTTTTATCATTCTTTTTCTAGCAAACAAGCTAAAACAAATCCAACAACGGACTGCAGAGTGAGAGATCGACTAAATTTCTTTGTCGGGGAGGAGAGCAGAGACCCTCTGGTCACTCCGACTGGTCAGTTTCGTCTTTACACGTCTTTACATCGTAACTTGTAAACATACAAACATCGTAAAACATACAGACGTAAACTTGCAAATGACACACAGGAATGGACACTTTATTAACAACGAGCAAATTGATGATGATCAAAAGTGGCAACATCAACAACAACATCATCAACAACAACAACAACAACAGCAACAACAACAGCAACAACATCAACAACAGCAAAAACAGCAGTTGCAACAACAATGACGTCATTCAAGAATTTCCATCCCTTACTGACATAAGAATCGAGCCCTGTCGTCTCTCTCTTAAAGAAGTTATCATGCAAGGTGAGGAAGATGAGGCTGCTTTTGCTGCTGCTACTGATGATGATGATGATGTTGATGGTGATGATAATGATTGGTGATGTTAATGGAGATAAAGATGGGTTTACTGATAAATAACAATAGTAATATTAATAGTCAATAAATCGTCTATTTTTTCTAATTAAATTGCTACTGCATTGATTTGCTAACCAACCAATCAACAAACCAACCAATCAATCAACCAACCAATCAATTAACCAGCCAACCATGCAATCAACTAAACAACCAACCATCCAATCAACTAAACAACCAACCAACCGACCAATCGCAGGCACATACTCGTGTATATGCAAAGGCAGTTTAATAACTGCTGAAGAAAATGGCTCGGAGAGGAGTGTTTATGTGAAGATGATGACGTCAGGTTGACGATGTTGTTGTAGTTGTTGTTATTGTTGTTGTAGTAATAATTGTAATAGTAGTAGTAGTAGTTTTTGTTGTTTGTCTTGTTGTTTTTTCAAACACAAGATTTGTCAACCCCAACTAAAAACGTCTAATTCGCCAGATGCCCTGACACAAGCAAGCAGTAGGCTGGACCGTTTCTTAAGGGAAGGTACGCTACTGCTAGGACTACAACACGATAACATCAACAACATCGTTGCTGCTTGCGTCATCAACAGCAGCAGCAGCAACTACAACGGCAGCAACAGCAGCTACGACAACAGCAACGGTAGCTGCAACAATGTCAATATTAACAGGCCATTGCTTGTTTATCCTTATATGGACGATGGCAATTTGAAAGTTTATCTTCAAACCAGAATGGTTAACGGGGTTTGTGTTTGTGATGCTTTCAATCGACCAATCTATCAACCAGCCAACCTGCCAATCAATCAATCAATCAATCAATCAATCAATCAATCAATCAATCAATCAATCAATCAATCAATCAATCAATCAATCAATCAATCAATCAATCAATCAATCAATCAATCAATCAATCAATCAATCAATCAATCAATCAATCAATCAATCAATCAATCAATCACTAAATCTATCAACTAACCAACCAGTCAATCAATCAATCACTTAATCTATCAACCAACCAACCAGTCAATTAACCAATCAATCAACCAATCAATCAACTAACCAACTAGTCAATCAATCAATCAATCAACTAATCAATCATCTAACCAATCAACCAACCACTCAACTAAACAGAGTATTCTAAGTCTGGAGCAACAAATGTGTCTGATAATTCAGCTATCATCGGCTGTCCAATACCTCCACCGTTCAAACATCATACACAAAGATGTCGCCGCTAGGAACTGCTTGTATGTTTTGTATCTTTTTTGTATGTTTTTGTATTCTTTTGTGAACTGCTTGTATGTTTTGTATCTTTTTTGTATGTTTTTCTATTCTTTAGTGTTTTTTGTATGCTGTATTTTTTGTACACTTCGAAATTTCGCCATTCTATTTTTAGCATCGACAGCTGCATGACCTTGAGGCTGTCGGACAGTGCCCTGTCACGTGACCTATTTCCGGGCGAGTACGACAGCGACGGTTGCTACAGCAATCCCGGAAGTTTTGAAGTGGAGAGCCGGCCGTGCAGGTGGCTGGCTCTGGAGGGTCTCTCCGATGATCTCTGCTCCTCCGCCGGTGATGTTGTGAGTTTTGTACTCTTGTGTCTTTATTCATTCATTCATTCATTCATTCATTCATTCATTCATTCATTCATTCATTCATTCATTCATTCATTCATTCATTTATTCATTCATTCATTCGCATATTTGTTCGTTCGTTTATCACACGTGTTCGTTCGTTTATTCATTCATACATTTATCCATACACACATACAAACACAAACACACACAAAAACACACGCAAAAACACATACGCACACACACACGCAAAAAACATACGCACACACACACGCACAAACACACGCAGTGGTCACTTGGAATTGCTGCTTGGGAGTTACTAACAATGGGACAGCTACCCTACCAGCACCTGGACACTTGTGACCTTTTGACCTACCTTAGGGAAGGCTATAGACTGCCCAGGCCTCAGAATTGCCCCAATAATTTGTCAGTTACTATAATTATAATATTTGTAATCATTTGTTATAATATAATAAGATCGTTCTAAACTATTCCATGATATTTTTGACTAGACCGTAATTTTTTTTGCCATCATGATACTATGTGATGTGAATATTATTTTATTTTATAGTTATTCATAATTATCTCATGAATATTCATAATCATCTCATAAATATTCTTAATTATCTCGAAATAATTTTCAGATACCTCTTGTTATGTGAGTGCTGGACAGCTGATCCGTGCTCGAGGCCATTGGCCTCAACGCTACAAACATCCCTACATAATTTGTGCATGTCCATAGTTCGCAAGATTTGATTTTTTTTTATAATTTTTGTTAATTTTATATCTATTCTTTTTATTTCTTCTTGATTGTAAATGAATTTGTTAAAAAATCATTTTTTGTCTTTTTACGCATCTTTTTTGGGTGAGTTTTAATATGACGGTAGTGTATGTATGTATATATATGTGTGTGTACATGTATATGTGTGTTTGTGCGTCATAATTAATAGTTTATTCATCTATTTATCCATTCATTCATCTATTCATTCATTCGATCGTTCAAAAAAATTTCATCACATATTCCAAAGTAGCTTTTCTATGCTTATTAGGTACATAGAGACTATCATTTCTTTGACTTAATCGTCGGAATTGTTACAGTTTATACTATAATTCATTAATTATTATTATTTTATTATTATTGCTATGATTGTTATTATTATTATTATATAACTATTATTTTGAATCGTTCGTTTTCTCGTCAAGAACCGTCCATTTGAATTGAGTAATGAATATTAATAATAATATTTATTTATTAAATATCATTATTATTATTGCTTTTTATTATTATTACTATAATTAACAACAAATTCGCCATTTTTTAATAAATTTCGTTATTACAAAATACATAAAAAAAAAGATTTTGTACGATAAAAAACTAAAGTGAAAGAAAGTTCGTTTTAATTTCATTCGCTATAAATTCTACAGAAAAAAATTCCAAAGACGAGCATTCAGTCTGCACATATCCTCTCTCTCTTTCTTTCTTTTTCTCTGTTTCTCTCTCTCTCTCTCTCTCTCTCTCTCTCTCTCTCTCTCTCTCTCTCTCCGGTAAAAGTTATAAAATTTCAAAACGAAGAGACCGGCTAGAAGATAAAAAAAAAATCAGAATTTAAATGGAGATTCTCTCAAGCATCATTGACTCACTTGTCATCCTATCCGTGGTAATGCTGCTGATACGGACGTGGGACTGGCTCATAGGCAAGTTAAACGTTAGCGTCGACCGGAAGTTCATTTTCGTTACCGGATGCGATTCTGGATTCGGGGAGGAGCTTTGTGTGGAGTTGGACAGGTTGGGATGTCACGTATTTGCCGGGTGTTTGACTGTGGAGGGAATGGTTAACATTAAGGATAAGTGCTCCGCTAAAGTCTTTCCGGTTAAGTTGGATGTTCGGGATCATGCCAGTATCGTCAAGTGTTTGGATTATATTAAAGTTAATCTTCCGGATGAAAATGGCTAGTGGGTTTTTTTTTGTTTGAAACTTTGCTCTTCAATGATGTGAAACAAATTTATTTTAAATACGCTGGAAGTTTTATATTTGTATTAGGTATACAATGCCAGTTGAATTACAATTTTCCCCTAATTCCAGGTCTCTGGGCCCTTGTGAACAACGCAGGCATATGTGGAGCAGTAGGACCAACACAATGGCTGAATGCAGGTGATTTCAAAGAAGTCCTGGAAACAAATCTGCTGGGAGCCATCGACGTTACACTGAGCGCCCTACCGTTGCTGAAGTCTGAGAATAAATATGATTCGTGTAGGATCGTTAACATGATCAGTGTTCTGGCGCACTTCCATTCACCGCTGACCCTACCATACACCCTCTCAAAAGCATCTCTGAGTATTTTCTCCAAAGTTTTACGGTAAAATAAAGCCAGAAAAATACATTTTATATAATTTAAATTTGAAAACTTTGCAAAAAATCTCTCCTCAGAATGGAGCTGAAGGGCATGAACGTGCGAGTATGCACAATAGAGCCAGGAGCGCACATATCAAACTTCACAGACAGAACTGAAATGTCCTTGAAACAAACTTGGGATAGATTGCCTCTTGTTGATCAACTTCTATTTGGCAAGCAAAATTATGAGAAAAGTTAGAATTAACATTTTGTCATTGTTAACCTTGTTTTTCAACTTTTTCAATTATAAAACCCAACTATAGCAAAATGCATCGGGCATAATTACACTTACATCACAAAATAACTCTCTTTCATTGCAAAATTTTCGCAATGAAAGACAAAAACTCACAAAAGTTTTATTCCACAGTTTCAAAGTTTGGTAAGAACTACCTGTCATATTTCGCCAAGAAGAGTTACAAAGACGTGACAGAAGCCTACTTGCACGCACTCTTCAGCAGGAGACCTCGTAAAAATTATCTGATCGGCATGGATGCATTTCTGATGAAGATGGCCAGCTGTCTTCCCGAAACCGTCTTCACATTTCTCTACAATACTTCAATTCAGATCACAAAAAATGAAATTGTTGATGTCGATAAGGTAGGAAGTAATGCAGATGATGATGGTGAATAACTTATATCTATATTCATTTTTTTTTCTTTTTTAAATTGTATGATAAAATTTGACCAATACTAACTTGAATAATTTTTCAAACGATATTATTTTATTTTTTGAAATTAAACAGTGTAAAACTGCATTAAACTATTAATTTAATCGAAGGCTAAATTGATTCAGATGTTCACCTGAATTGTATCGGCTGTCAGGTGCTAATGTGCTAAGGCAGTTTCATTAATCCGTCATTTCTGTATGTGTATGTGTGTGTGTTTGTATTCGTTTGTTTGTGTGTGTGTGTGTCTGCGAGAGAGAGCGAGAAAGAGAGAGAGAAAGAGAGAGAAAGTGTGTGGACATTGGTATTGATTACGAAAAACACTGGCTTCAAACTTTAAATGATATAACCTTCAACAATAATATATTAATTATTTCAATTTTTAAACGTTTAATTACAAAATAAATTATTTACAATACATTTATAAATTAAAACGATAAGTTGAATTTGAGTATAAAATGATACAAAGCGATATATTACACATGTGTATGTATACAAAGTTATACCAAAGTCAAATAAACCAAATAATTTTTTCAATTAAAAACCGCTGTTTATACTATGTCGTCTCATTTTCGTTATGTAAACAGTGTACAAATTGTGTACAGAAATAATCATCGAAGCGATTTTTCATCAAGAATAACGAATTTTTAGAGCAAACATTTTTAATTTAATTACTAATTTTATGTCTTTATTATATTTTTAATCAATATTTAAAAAATTATTGAGTCTCAGTAAAGTTGATAAGGAGTTATTTGAAGAATTTGATCAGCTGATTGGTGGTGAATGAATCACTTCACTTTCACTTATGATATTCATTAGCAATATGACGTACTTTTTTTAAATTCTTGTTTATTATTAATTTAAATTCGTTTTTTATTCAATTTTACTTTAAATTCTGTAAAACGTTCATCTGTATTTTTGATTTAGAAGAGAAGATGAACATAGAGAATTTCAATTAACATATTAATAAACACCAGATGATCCAATTTTTCAAATCTACCAGAACATTGTGATAGTGATCAATCAAGCAAAAGTAAAAATACTAATGGCTTGTACTAGTAACAATAAAATTCTTCTCATACAAAACCTTTTAACCAATAATGCCAGAGTAAGAGTTAGTTTCCAGGTAATTTTTGTCAGTAAAATTAGTCACAGTGTACTAAAGATGGAGACCCAAAAACGCCTCTATCATACTTACCATTTTCGTCGTTGGCCGTCTTGTCAATCCCGTTTTGTTAGTGTTAGATGTAATTTTCAAGTTAGGAATCTGTCTTCATCATCATTTTCATGTAATAATAATAATAATAATAACAGTAATAATAACCAAGCTAGTTTGCAAGAACGCGTTAATAATAATAATATTGTTAATAATAATAACAAAAATTTACAATCTCAAAAGCTAAAAAGTTCTGGGCCATCAGCATTTGAAACATTCTATAATAGTCTTTCCAAATTAAAATCTACAACGTCGTCACTTTATGATTTCGATTTCGTAACTCGAGCCTTCAGCTCATTAAATTTAGATTCCATACCAAAGACTATTCATAGTTCTAAAGATTATTGCTGGAAAACTTTGAATAAAATCAACTCCAATTTTTACAATAAAATTTCATTTGAAGACAGAAGTCGAGATGCCACAAAGTCATTTGATGGGAATTTTAAAACTATCATCAACAATAATGTCACAGAAAATAATAATGATAATAAAACCACCACTGCCACTACTGCTGCTGCTGCTGCTGCTGCTGCTGCTACAACTACCACTACTACTACTACCAGTGAAACTGACAAAAATAATAAAAATATTTGTAATAATAATAATAATAGCAATAATAATAAAAAAAATTATAATAACGACAATAACAATAGTTGCGCAGTTAATGATAGTGCTTCAGATAGAAATTGTTATGACGTCGACAACAGTACCATACCTGTCTCATCAATTAGTGGTGATGACGTCATTAATAATAATAATAGTAACAATAATATTATTATTAATAATAATAATTTAGCAACAAAGATTATAAAGTGGATTAATGATAATAATATTAACACTATTAAAAACAACAGCACCACTACAACTACAAATATCAACAACAGCAACGACAATTTCGACAACAACAGCAGTAACATCAACGATAACAACAACTCCGGTGTATTAGGTCAAGTTATAATCCAACAACAACAGCAACAACAACTTTTAAAGACATCATCAACGTCATTAGCAACAACAACAACAACAACAACATCACCACTAACAACAACGACAAAGACATCAACTTTTTCATCCCAACTTTCGACTTACGGTCAAAACTTCACGGAGCAAATCACATTAACGGCTTCTGGGGCCGTCAGTGTCACTGTGGGCGCCATTAAAAACCTCTCCAGCTACTGGCCTACTAATATATCACTTTCAAAATCCCTCTCTTTTTCTCAAGGTTTATTATTACTATAATAATTATTATTAATATTATTATTATTATTGTTGTTGTTGTTATAATTATTATTGTGGTTTTATTATACTGTACAATGAAATTCTATTTTATTTTTATTTCATCCCCCCTATTGATTTATTGATGATGAAGGAGTTTTAATTATTGTCGTTATTATATTGTCAGACCCTTCTCATGGAAGTTTAATTAATTCCGTAACATCATCGTCATCTTACGCAATTTTCAGTGATAGGAACCACAATTTGAACGTAATTTAATGCTGATTCTATTTCTCTTTGTGACCATTTAAAATGCACGGCGAACATTGTAGAATATTTATAATATATAATTTACATTATAAGTTTTATTACTTTAACTTCATAATTACAATGCATGTTCTAAAATGGAAATAAAAGATCTGTTTCCATTATTATGATTATTTTTCACTTATTTTTCACTCTCCAAACACTTGTTGTTCAAAGAGCATGAGAGGATCGTACATTTACAATATATTCTATTTCTTATTCATTCACTCTCTGGCATATAATTAATAATTTTCGATTGATTTCATTTGGATTTTATCATTTCGGTCAATAAAAGAATGTTCCCATTATTATTATTACACTCTGGCATATAATTAACAATTTTTGATTGATTTTATTGGGATTTTAAAAGAATGTTCCCATAATTATATTATTATTATACAATACACCTGCTATTCACGGCCATTAATAATTCTACTCGACAGACAGACCGGATTTAGACATAGACGAACTGAAGCAACTTCACGCTTCACATCCACAACCAGGAACAACAGCAAAATCAAAAACAACCGCTACAACAACAGCAACAACAACAACACAATTCGATCTATCTCCCACCAGCAAAGAATCGAAATTTCGAGTGATAAAAGAGAAGATTGACTGGGAGAGCGTTGATAATATAATTTTTAAACATATCTATGCACTGAAGAAGGCTGCAAAAGTTAAAGATTTGGATGTCGTTGTAGACTCTTTGCATGAGCTTTGTCAAAATTTTATCTGTTCTTACAGGGCTAGGTGCTTAGCTGAGCAGGTTGTGTTGTGTGTTGTTTCGTCTTGCAACTAACACATGCACACACACACACAAACAAACAAATATACACACACAAACAAACACACACACAAACAAACATACACAAACAAACATACACACACGCGCGCGTACATACATACATACGTACATACATACATGTCTAAAGAAGAACCAAAAAACCATCCCATAGACTAAACTAATTCCCACACTGTTGAGAATGCGTTCCGAATTCAGCAGCAACAACATCAACGACGACAACAACAACAACAAGCTAACGACAATAAACAATTACATCAATCAATCATTATGCCTACTTGGCCATGTTGAACCACTGAGACACAGTGGTCTGAGGGTTCTTACCCTAGATGGGGGAGGAACTAGGTCAGATTAGTGTCATCATTATTGTTATTACTACTACTACTACTTCCACTACTACTACTACTACTACCACCACTACTTCTACTACTACTTCTACTATTACCACTACAACAACTACTACTACTACCACTACAACTACTACTATAATTATGTAGGGGTCTGATAACGATCAACATCCTGAAACAACTGGAGCAACACACCGGTCGACGAATCTACGAACTGTTCGACTACGTCTGCGGGGTGAGCACTGGGGCCCTCATCGGGATCATCGCCGGGGCTTTCCGGATATCCCTCTCAAAAACCGAAGAGATTTATAAGAAGTTTAGCCGGAAAATGTTCGCCAGAAATCGCTTGGCAGGCGTCGGCAAGCTCTTCATGTCGCATGCTTACTATGATACTGAGTTCTGGGAGGACTTGCTGCAGTTAGTGAAGATGGTGGGGCTGGTGAAATTAGTGAAGATGGGGGGCTGGTGAAATTAGTGAAGATGGGGGCTGGTGAAATTAGCGAAGATGGGGGGCTGGTGAAATTAGTGAAGATGGGGGGCTGGTGAAATTAGTGAAGATAGGGGGCTGGTGAAATTAGTGAAGATGGGGGGCTGGTGAAATTAGTGAAGATGGTGGGGCTGGTGAAATTAGTGAAGATAGGGGGCTGGTGAAATTAGGGAAGATGGTGGGGCTGGTGAAATTAGTGAAGATGGGGGGCTGGTGAAATTAGTAAAGATGGTGGGGCTGGTAGAATTAATGAAGATGGTGTTGGTGGAATGGTTGTTGTCGGTAGTTGTTTCAGTTTCTGTAGTGTTTTCTGTTGATTCGTGATGATGGTGTTAATGACGTTTTTGGTGAGGAAGAAGACGAGAAGGGTGGTGGTAGCGAATGATTGCAAGCTGATAAACTAAACGATAAACACATCCACAACAGAAACAACATAGGAAGTAGATCTTTCGTCGATACCATGATGGATGTCGAGTGCCCTAAGGTTGCATTACATTCACTCACTTACTGTCATCATCATCATTATTTTCATTTTCATTATGTTAATTTTTCATTTATTTACTCAATCATTCACCCATTCATTCACTCATTCATTCACCCATTCATTCACTCATTCATTCACCCATTCATTCACCCATTGTTTCACCCAGTTGTCAATAGTCTCAACACTGATGAACGCACCGAGGGTACAGAATTATCTGTTCAGGAATTACAACCACCCTTCTGACAGGCCTTCCAGGTTTCTTGGATGACGTCATCGTCATCATTTTAATTATCATCCATCTCCTCTTTCGTCATCTTCATCATCAAAACAACGTCATCATCACCATCATCATCACCATCAGGTACTGGGGCTCAGTGGAGCACAGGTTGTGGCAGTCGATCAGGGCCAGCAGTGCAGCTCCAGGCTACTTTGAGGAGTTTGAGTTGGCGGGCCTCATACATCAGGTCTGCTGCTCGTCTCTCTCCTCTACCATTTTACATTTCTAGCGTTATTTTCATTCATTTGAAGAGAAACACCACCACACCATTATCATTATCACACCATCATCTTAACCAAACCACCACCATCATAACCAAACCACCACCATCATCATAACCACCAAACCACCACCATCATAATCGCTACCACCACCACTATCACAGGACGGGGGGCTACTGACGAACAACCCGACAGCTGTGGCCCTGCACGAGTGCAAACTCTTGTGGCCGACAGCACCCATTCAGTGCATCGTTTCTATCGGGACGGGCAAGTATGAGGCCAAGTCGAGTTCAGACCTGGCGGTGAAAAGTTCACTGAAGGCCAAAATTATGAAGATCATCGAGAGTGCTACTGATACTGAAGGTGGGAGGGTTGTGAAAGTTTGCCAATCAATCAATCAATCAATCAATCAATCAATCAATCAATCAATCAATCAATCAATCGATCAGTCAATCAATCAATCAGTCAATCAATCAGTCTCCAGTTGAATAATAGACCAATCTATCAACTTTTATTTATTCATATAATCTACCGAACAACTGACCACCAATTGTAGGCGTCCACATGGTGCTACATGATTTGCTGCCGCCGTCAACCTACTTCAGGTTCAACCCCCCGCTATCCGAGGGCTTCCTCATGGACGAGACCAGAGAGGAGAAGTGGTCCCTGATGTTGGCTGATTCGCAGATGTATTGTAGGAAGAACCAGGTCGGTCGCTAATTGGTCGGTTGCTGATTGGTTGGTTGTTGATTGGGGTTAACTGGCCGATTGATTAGCTGGTTGGTTAATTGGCTGACAACAATTCAACAAACAAACAAACATCCTAACAACCACAAACGAACCCAAACGAACCAGGTTCAACTGCAGAACGCCGCCAAACAGTTGTTGATCCCCAAAAGAAAGATGGATTCATTAAGAGATTGGACCAGATTGAAACTGCAAACCACTTTTGATTACTGAATGCTGATTGGCTGATTTATCAACCAATCAACTGATTGATCAGTTGATTGATTGATTGGTTGATAGACTAATGAAAATTTATTTATTCATTCACAAAATTGACAGTTGTATATTTTTCGTATGCTTTTCGATTCTTATATATATCGATAATGAATAAATCTGTATATTTGCACACCACACACGCACGCACACACATACACACATACACATAAACAAACACACACACACACACGCACACATACCTATATATGTATACATACATTATTGTTTTTGTCCTGTATAGACGCCACAGTACTTTACTAAACTTCGGTATACTTCGATACATACATACAAACAAACAAACATACATACATACATACAAACATACATACAAACATACATACATATACGTATATTCGTTTTGTTTTTTTTAAATTCTAATTAAATTTTAAATATTTTCAACAATAAAAAAAATTGATTTAATAAATAAACGTTTTTTTCAGCTTTATATCAATCGATTCATATATACGCATACGCACACACACACACACACACACACACACACACACACACACATAGAGATACACACACATAGAGATACACACACATACATACACACTGCAAAGGAAATACTTAGTAACCAAGTCGGTGACCCATCATCGTCTTCATTTGATAAAGTGAGCGCTATATAAATGCAGGGCGTTGTCTGACCTTGCTTTTATGTTTTGGCTGGTGTGTTGTTGTTGTTGTGTTGTTGTTGTCATTATTATTATTGTTGCTGTTGTTGTTTTTTGTTTATGTTTATCTTTGTATGTATGTTGTGTAGAAACATTTAGGCACAAGAGTGTACACAAAATGTATATACGTACACACGCATCTATGTATATTGTATACACCACACACACACACATACTCACACACACACACACATACTCACACACACACACATACTCACACAGATATTCACACGTACATACGCACAAACACATAAAAAGCTCTGGGTGTATGATATTCTCAAAGCTTCTATTGCTTGGATGAAACGAAAATATGTTGCCATTGTTGTTGCTGTTGTTGCTGCTGCTGTTGTTATATTGTTGTTGATTTTGTTGTTGTTGTTATGTTGTTGTTGTTGTTGATTTTGTTGATGTTGTCGTGTTGTTGTTGTCGATTTTGTTGT
>NW_008703981.1:3069647-3074999 GCF_000326865.2 Helobdella robusta
ATCCGTTTGTTGGTTGTTTCATAATGCTAGAATCTGCTTAATTCTTTCCTTAAATTAAGTTCGAAATACCAGGCGTACATTTTTATTACATTACATATCCACATATTCGTTGTTTGCAAATGATTTTAATGGCCGATCCGTCGCAGAATTACGAGAAAATAAAAGTCATCGGCCACGGAAGTTACGGTGAAGTTTGGCTCGTTACGCACAAGCAAGACAAAAAACATGTAACATTCTTTTTAATTTTGATTTAATCAAATGTAAAATATGGAAATTATCGTCATAATTTGTCATTTCATCTTGCTAAATTGATATTGAAGTCAAATTAAAGTATTAAACAATATCCCAATTCAATTTTTATGTCTTAAGTATGTCCTAAAAAAACTCGACCTCCGGAATTCGTCGGCCAAAGAGCGTTACGGAGCCGAGCAAGAATGTCGTCTGTTGTCCGAACTGAAGCACCCAAACATCGTGGCATACAGAGAATCCTTTGAAACTAATGAAGGTTATTTATTCATAGCGATGGGTTACTGCGAAGCAGGGGACCTCTACTCGAGACTCAAACTTCAAAAAGGTCTGCCATTGGAGGAGAAACAGATTGTAGAGTGGTTCGTCCAGATTGCTATGGCGCTTCAGGTAGCAGGGGAATTATTAGGAAAATTAGGGAATTATTTATAATAATATTGCAATTTTAATTTCAAAGTTTCTTTCTCACAACTATATATTTATAAATACAGCTTTATAATTACAATTCTATAAATATAATTTTATTATTTTACACTTTTATTTCACCAATCTTTTTACAATTTTTATCTTGCTTCTAGTACATGCACTCGAAGAATATACTGCACAGAGATTTGAAGACCCAAAATATTTTCCTAACTAAAAATAGAATCATTAAAGTTGGAGATTTGGGAATTGCCAGGTTAATGTATATTTATACAAATACAAATACTCACACACAAACACACACACACACACATACATAAATACTTACATACATACATGCCATGTTTATATATACTTATACAAATACACACACACAAATACACACACGCACGCACATACACACATACATAAATACTTACATACATACATGCCAGGTTTATATATACTTATACAAATACACACACACAAATACACACACGCACGCACATACACACATACATAAATACTTACATACATACATGCCAAGTTTATATATACTTATACACATACGCACACACAAACACACAGAGAGACACACACACATTCATTTGAAATAAAATATACAAATATGTATAATACCCAAAAACGCACATTTAAAAAAAACACTGCAAATGTTCATTATATACATAAAAATTCTACACAAAATGTACATACCTGTATATGCAAATTAAACGCATACGTGAATACACAAATTATAAACATACATACAAAACAACGTACACACAAACATATACATACACACATAGGGTACTGGAGAGTTCAAATGATATGGCCAAGACACTGATAGGCACCCCATACTACATGAGTCCAGAAATATTCTCAAATAAACCCTATAATTTCAAGGTTAATATATCTTCTGGTGTCGTATTTAACGTAATAATATTTATTTATTCATTAATTATTTGTAATAATTATTATAATAATTATAATAAATAATTATGATAAATAATGATAAAAATAGTCGGATGTCTGGGCACTTGGTTGTTGCGTATTTGAGATGGCGACATTGAAGCATGCCTTTAATGGGAAAGATATGAATTCGCTCATGTACCAGATACAAAGAGGAAAGGTTGATCGATCTTTCATTCACTCATTCATTCGTTTATTCGTTCGTTCGTTTGTTCGTTCGTTCATTCATTCATTCATTCATTTAATCGCAGCTGCCACAAATTCCTGAGACATACACAGATGAATTGAAATCTCTGATAAGAGCCATGCTACAGAGACTACCTGAAAAACGACCTACAGGTTGTCATTATTAATTATAATAATTATTATTATTAATTATAATTATCATTAATTACAATTATTATTATTATCTTTTTTTTTCATTGTATATTAGTCAACAGAATACTGAGAGATCCGTTTATTAAAAAACACATTGCTCTCTTTCTTGAAGAAACTACTAGATTGCAGAGGTTTCTGATTGGCTGGTTGATTAATTGATTGGTTGATTGATTGGTTGGTTGATTGATTAATTGTTTGATTGATAGATAGATTGATAAATTGATTGATTGGTTATATGGTTGGCTGGTTGGCCGACCAACCAACCAACCAACTAATTAACTGAACGGCTAACTGATTGGCTGATTGATTGTTTGATGATTTCTTGATTGAGTGACTGATTAGCTGTTTGATTAGTTGATTAATCGTTCGTTTAATTGATTAAACGATTTAATTTATTTCCAATCATTATTTAAAACTTTTTTAAAGAAATAAAAAAGGCCAGGGCAGCACGAACAGTAGGTCGGCGAAATCTTCAAACAAGCAGGTTTGAATGTTGCAAACTAATTTCTATTTTGGGTAAGCCCAGAAAGAAATAAATTATGTTAATGACGGTAATAAATTATGATGATAACCAGGTAGAGAGAGAAGTTAAATCGGAGGAGGGGCCGATGGACGTTGCCAGCGGTGCAGTCAAAGATTTGAAAACCATTCCAGAAGAATCTACGACTGCTGATGATGATGATGATTTAGAGGATAATAATAATAATAATCATAATCATAATAACAATAATATGAATTTGAATTATAATAATATAATTAATAATAATAATAATAGTTCGTCATCAAACGTTTACAGACCTGTTCACCATAGTAAATCAGACACGTCAGTCAATAAACTATCTAAAGAAGATAATAATAACAATAGTAATAATAATAACAACAATAACAATAATAATAAAAGTAATAATATTGATATTAATAATAAAAATAATAATAACGATATATCGAGGCCACAAGGCGACAAAATTAAATTAAACGCCGATGGGTTGCCGCAAGCAGCTGCTAGAGGACAATCATCATCATCATCGGCGTCATCATCATTATCAAAACCAGTACTACCATCATCATCGCCACCATCATCATCATCACAACAACGACGACGATCATCATCAAGACCTCTTCCTCCCCTACCATCATCGTCGAACCCTAACTTAAGCAGAACTAACTCTAGCATTAATAATAATAATAATAACAATAATAATAACAATAATAATAATAATAACAATAATTATAATAACGGTAATGTTAACGGTGATCAAACTCAATCATCATCATCCACATCATTCTCATCATCGCTTCAACAGACTCCATCGTCGTCGTCGTCATCATCATCTTCTTCTTCGTCATCATCGTTCTTACTAAAAGTCAAAGAAAAATCAAGAAGTTTGATCGGCAAAGTTAATAATGATAATAATAATAATACTAATAATAATAATAATAATAATAGAAACAGTTTGAATGATGATCTAGTGGAAATACCAGATAGCGCAAGGGTTTTAATTTACCTTTTGTTATTTAGTGTTTTTTTTTTATAAATATCCCTTCTTATTATTATTAATTTTTGTTTTGGCCGTAACAAATCAGAATCAACCACCCAACCTACTGACCAATCGAAATCAACTCGTCAAAATCAGCCATCCACCTGACTGACAAATCAAAATGATACAAAATCAACCATCTAGCCTACCGACCAATCAAATTTAATCAATTTTAACCGACCAATCAATCAAATGTCCAGTCAAAATCAACCAATCAATCAAATAGTCAAATGCAAGAGCTCGCAGAAGACAGAAGATGCTGGTCGACAACTCGTCAACCAATGAGAGAAGAGAGCGTAAGCATTTTTGAAAGTGGAGCTTGAATTTGATTGGTCGAAATAATAATAATACCATGAATAATTATTACGAAATTATAATATAATTAATGAAGTATCATAAAATAGCAATGAATCTAGTTGTTATTTGAATGATATAAATCATGTTCGTCGTGCAGTTTCAAACGAAGTTGACAAAAGCAGGCCATCACAACAACAACAACAACAACAAAAACTTTTGCAACAACATCGACTACAACAACATCAACAACAACATCATCAGCAAGTCATGTCATCACCACCAGCATCATCATCATCGTCTTCGTCGTCGTCTTCATCGTCATCATCTCCATCTGTGAGAATGAATAAGAGAAGGTGTTCAAATCTAGTATCCAATCAACAACAACAACAACATCAACAACAACATATTACTAATAATAATAATAATAACAACAATAATAACGATAAAAACAACAACAACAATAATAATGTTGTTGTAAAGTCTCTTGTTAGGCCAATGTCTACGGGTAGGATCAGTGATAGAGAGAAGGACTTAGAAAAAATGAATAATAATAATAATAATAATATTTGGCGCAATAATTTCAACAGCAATCGTCGGAACAATTTCTTTAATAGGAATAATAATAATAATACAAATAATAATAATAATAATAATAATAAGAAGAAGCTTCTGTATAATAAGAAGAGTAATAGCCTTGGTGATGATGACGATGACGACGATGACGTCAATGATGGTGATGATGATGATGTCGTTTTGCACGCTGATCACAGAGCTTGTAAGGATAACATAAGGTTCAATCACATCAACTTTTTTATTGTCAATATTATTGTCATAAATATAATTATTATGATTATAATTATTTTTCGTAATTATTAGTATAATTATTATAATTATTGTTATAAATATAATTATTATTCGTGATTATTATCAGTATAATTTTTATGATTATAATTATTTTTTTAATTATTAGTATATTTTATATAATTATAATTATTATTCGTGATTATTATTAGTATAATTATTATAATTACAATTATTTTCCGTAATTATTCATAATTTAGAAACATTAGAGAAATGAATAAGTTCCTCTGCTTGCTCGGAACGCTGACACTACGTGGAAAACACTCCAGCTCTAAAAATAGATTTCGAAATCCTGATAATGATAACGACGACGACGACGATGATGGTGGTGGTGGTGGTGGTGGCAACAATATTGACGATGACGACGACGATGATGACGTCAGGTGTGGCAATAGAGCGCCAAAAATGCTTTACGAAGCTAAGAAAAAGGTTGCTGTTGTTGCTGTTGTTGTTGTTGTTGTGGTTGTTATCGTTGTTGTTGTGGTTGTTATCGTTGTTGTTGTTGTTGTTGTTGTTGTTGTTGTTGTTGTTGTTATCGTTGTTGTTGTTATCGTTGTTGTTGTTGTTGTTGTTGTTGTTGTTGTTGTTATCGTTGTTGTTGTTGTTGTTGTTGATGTTGTTGTTGTTGCTATTGTTAATGATGTTATTGTNATTGATGTAA
>NW_008703981.1:3075193-3112693 GCF_000326865.2 Helobdella robusta
CTTATTTGCAGCATGAATTTGGAAAATAAGTTTATTTTGAATTTTAATAAACTAAACGTTCACCAAAAAACTTTAGTGAGAAAAATCGAAAAAACGAACTACAAACATATTAACGCCAAACATTCGGTAGAATTTATAGAATATTGTAAAAATCTATATAACGGTATATAACGCTATATAACTATATATAATCAATAACTCTCGGGGGAACCGGGTCTCTGAACGCTAAACGAAGATTGATTGATAGTTATTCATAATTATAATAATATTCATTATTATTATTATTATTATTATTATTGTTCAGAGACTGTATTAAGGGGCTAGGCGTGCTAAAGTTGAAAAAGGCATATGATATACTGGATAAGTTCAACACTGAATATGTCGAGGTTGTTAATAATTAATCGCTCACTCACTCAACCAATCAATCAATCAACCAATCAATCAACCAACAGACCAGTCAATCAACAAACCAATCAATCGCTCCAACAGGCCCATCTCATCTAAATCACTCACTCACTCAACCAATCAATCAACCAATCAATCAATCAACAAACCAATCACTCCAACAGACCCATCTTACCAACCTCCTCGGGCCAGTTGACTATGACATTTACGCCGGCAAGATTATGCAACTCAAGATATGCGAAGAATCTGCTTTCAGAATTAAATAATTATGATTGTTGTTATTATTATTTATAATTAATTATTATAGTTAATATTAATAATAATTATTATTAATTATTTTCATTAGTGTTATTATTATTACATTTACCTATATATATATATATATATATATATATATATATTTATAGATAATGTACTGCTATGTTATGTAATCGCACTGAGTTATGTAGTTAGTCAGTTATTCACTTATTTGTATTGCATATATATATATATATATATATATATATATATATATATATATATATATATATATATATATTTAGTAATGAATGGAGGAATGAATTGATGAATGAATGAATGAATTATGGAGTGAATGCCTAATTGAATGAATGAATGAATGAGTGAAAGATTGAATGACATAATTAGGCATTTGTTTTTGTTTTAATAAAACAGTAATACTTTTGTATAATGTAGATAGCGAATGAATGACTGAACAAATGAATGAATGAATGGATGAATGAATGAATGAATTAACGAATGAATTAACGAATGAATAATTAATTTGTTGAAAAGTTTAATTTTAATTAAGATTTGTATTTAATCTTTTAATTATGGTTTAGCGTGTGTGTGTGTGTGTGCGTGTGTGTGTGTGTGTGTGCGTGCGTGTGTGTGCGTGTAGTGTGGGTACCTACGTAAGATTTGCTTACATCATAATGTTTTAGTGGTTGAATTGAAATCATTTTGATCATTTTTTTAATGAGATGAAATAAATTAACTTGAAATTTTTTTTCAAAAGCCTGACGTAAATTGTGATACAAATTGAGGGAATAATCGAAATTTGATTCAAAGTATTCATCGGCATTAATATAGACAACTTGTTCAGAGCAATAGGATGAATGAACGAACGAACGAATGAATGAATGAACGAATGAATGAATGAATGATTGAATGAAACAGTGAATCAAAGAGTGAATGAATGATTGAATGTTGTGTTTATGAAATCTGAATAAAGCGTTAACTTAATATATAAACAAAAACATTATCGAATTGTTTACTGTATTGCTAATGTGGATAATCAGCTAATAAGCTTCAGAAATATAACCTCGATAATAATAAATAATAATACTTTCATTCATCCTTTGCGATGTCTTTTCCCTCTCAATCCATCCACTAATTACGGGGAAAGGTTTTTAAAATTTCAGGATCACTCCAGCGACCTTGGGGATAGTATTTTACACCATCATTTTCTCATCGTCACTTGGTTAGCTGAGTTTTTTTTCAAAAACACACAGACAAGAAAGTTCACGTACACACACACACACACACACACCCCTTTCTCTCTCTCTCTCTTTCTTTCTCACACACACTACACGTCACACACACACTATACACCACTGTTACTGCATACACGAAAATGAAAAAGACGACTTTTTCATTGCGAGGGAATATGGCAAAAAGTTTTGTACTGCAATTTGTGGCTCGAAATCCAAGGAACGGTGCGCTGAAATGAAATTTTTTAGTATATATTCCTTGAAATAATGTTGTTTATATGTAAGTGTGTGTGTGTGTGTGTGAATGTGTGTGTGTTGAAACAAGTTGTCAGTTTTATATAGTTTGCCTAAGCCATGGCTGTGTCAACCTTTATAAGTTTAAAAAAATGCAAAGTACGAATAGTAAAATTTTACATATTTTGTTTTATCAACATTATTAATTTATTTAATTATAAATATCTATTAACACACACAAACATACAAACGAACACGTCTAATAATGAGTGTTAATAGTGCAGAAATAAACTCTTTCAAAAATATGATAAAGCGAATCTAAAAAATATATAAACGAAATTATCACAAAAGTTGATAGAATGTTCTAGAAGAAGAGAGAAATATATAAAAACTTAATCATTCAATCCATCAATAAGCTAACTTATCAATCAATCAGTCAGTCAGTCAGACAATCACATTCCTAAATCAAGTTTTTCGATTTTCATAAAACAATCGCTGTCATCTTCGTTACGAGTACTGTTTTTAAAATAATTTCCATCACCTTGCCCATCCCTAGTTTTAACGATGACGTCAGTGCCTGTCGAATTCGCCATTTCTTTCGTAATAACTCTGTCTCTATTTGCTGCGGGGTTACTCCTTACGACGTTTCCGAAAGGTTCTTTCGTCTGGTGGTTAAAATTTTTTAAATTCTGTACGCGCTGTTGAAGTTGCTGTTTCGAAACCGTGGTTGTTACTGACTTAGCAGGAAATTTTCTAATTGAAATAGGATTGATATTGATATTATCCGAGGTTTTTTTGGGTATCTTCTGACAGTTATTACCACATTTCGAACTCTTTACATCAGCCTGATTCACTGCTACTGCTGCTGCTGTTAAAACAATCTTCCTATTTTTTGCAGAACATGGCTTCACCAGTTTTGACGATGATGATAGTGATTGTCGAGATGATGACGATGATGTTGTTGGCCGTGATGATGATGTTGGCCGTGATGATGATGTTGGCCGTGATGATGATGATGGTTTTAACTGCGATGATGATGATGATGATGATACTGACATTATGGGCCTGACTGTGACCGCACCCAGACATATATCGCTATAATCATTCTCTTTACTCTAGAAAAGGTTTCAAGTATATGCGTGTTATGTTGTGTGTGTGTATTGTGTGTGCGCGTGTGTATTGTGTGTGTGTACGTGTTAAATTTGAAATTTGGGGAATGTTGAGAAAAAAACAAAGGCGATTTTTAACGTTTTAAATACGTTCTCGTTAACAAGAGAGTAATTGCTTTAACGTTTAGACGGCGGTATTGATAATAGTAGTAGTAGTAATAATAATAATAATAATAACAACTATAATTAGTACTATAATAATAATTTATTATTATGATAGTCGTAATTATAATTATAAAACCTTTTTGTATTGGAGCATGGCTTCTTTGAATAGAGAGAAATCAGAGAAAGATGAGAGGATCTCAAACACCTCGCAATAGTCCAAATCCGTTTCTTTCACTCTGAAAAAATTTAAAACTTATAAAAATAATAATAATAAAGAATAATAATGATAATAAATAATAATAATAACACTCACTCGTTGAGAAACTCTCCCATTGAGAAATCTGGGATCAGTTGAGTTAGTTTCTGCGTCAGGTAAGTTTCGATGATCGTCGTCTGCGATTATTATTATTATTATTAGTTGTAGTAGTAGTAGTAGTGGTAGTAGTGGTGGTGGTGATAGTAGTGTGATTAGTGTTTAAGTTCTGTTAGTTTGTCAAATTTGTAATAATGCATAATGAAACGCGACATAAATCAATCGATCGATCAACTATATTAACGTGAATCAACAACAAACAACAAACAACAACAACAATAAAAATAATAATGATAAATAATAATAATAAACAGACGAACATATTCCCTATGTATATCGGAGTACACGAATTTATTCTCATCTACATCCTCAAATTCGTGGTGATATCTCTCCATGAAATTATTTTGCAGCCCCTGAAACTCATCTCCTAATTATAAAATAATAATAATTGATATTATTATACATATATTATTTATATTATAAAATAATAATAATTATTATTATTTTTATTATTAATATTGGTATTAAATTTTATTTAACATTTTAACCCATTATGATGTCTTCAATATGGCCAATGGTTGAGTCAAATTTCTTATACTCGTCATCACAGCTAATTTTGAAATAATTATAATAAATATAATAATTAAAAAGAGAATAACAAATAATAGTCGTTACTCTTCTATATCAAAGACTTCCTCGCCTTCGTTCTCTTCTTCACAGTCCATAAACTCTACAGGTTCTGACAATAATTAATTGATTAACTAATTATTAATGAATAAATAATTATAAATTATTGAAAAAATGAATAATTTATATAGTTAATTTATTTGTATTTAATTGCACAACCTGCCATTATCTATCTGTCCTCCTGCTAAATTCAATTCAAAGTTAGCAATTTTTTTTATTTCATAACGAAACACGCCTTATATAAAAAATGCAAATAATATTGTTAATTATATATTAATAAATTACAATTATTAAATTTTAGTATCATATGTAATTTTTTTAAATAGAATTTATTTCAGAATTTAAAGAAAGAACGAAACAAGAAATTTAAGATTGTTGAGCTTCATTAGTAACCCTGGTTGCTAAGAAGATTGAATTAGCATTAAAATCGTTAAATTTGGAAGAAAGTAAACAATTTAATGAATTTTTTCAATAATTCAATTAATTCTTCTCATATTTTGTTAACATATTGAGGTATATAGCAAGTGGAATAGTTCATTTTCCACTCGTTAATAAACCCAAGAAAGTAAATTTTTAAACCTTCGATTGTAAATGTGTTTTATTTATCTATGAGTAAACAAACCATATTTATTTTATATACTTTATTTTCGCTCAACTAACTAAAGATTTCTTTATGCTTAAATAGAAAATACGTTAATTTTATTAAAATTTGTTATTAGTAAATAATTGAGTTATGGCTGATTATTGGAAAAGTCAACCTAGGAAGTTCTGTGAACTATGCAAGTGCTGGATGGCTGACAACAAACCAGTTAGTTTTATTTATTTTACTTTTAGTTTTATTTTATCTTTATGAAAATTTCTTGATCTTTTTATAATGCTAATTTCTAAAGATTCTACTCTAATTTATCAATTAGTTCGCTCAAACAACCACACTAATTCACAAATTTTCATATTATTTTTAACTTGGCAGAGTCGAGATTTTCATGAAAGAGGAAAGCGACATCAAGAAAGTGTCAAAAGAAAACTAGATGAGGTAAATGTAAATTGTAATTTTACCCTTTGTTGATTTTTTTATTTATTTTTACATGTTATTTTAAAATAGCTAAAGAAGAAAGGAGTCCAGGATGCAAAGAAGGAAAGAGAATGTAACAAATACCTCATGCAGATGGAGAGGGTCAGTATGTTATATGTAATGTATAATATAGTTTATGTATGTATGTATGTATATGTATGTTTGTATGTATGTATGTTGGTTTTTATGTATGTATGTGTTAAAACCAAATCATTGACGAATGACACCAAAAGCCAAGCGTCTGACTAAATTTGATTTTATTTGCTATAAATTTGATTTTTATTTGCTGATTTTATATGCTGTATGTATGTATGTGTTTGCATGAATAAAATTTAAAGGGAGCAATGAAAAAGTATGAACAAGACATCCTAAATGACCCAACGTTAGCAGCAAGATATGAAGAAAAACGTGAGTGAATTTGGTTATTTTTGTTTTTTTATTGTTCTATCTTGCTCGTTTAATTACTGAATTAGTGAATTTTTAATGTTTAAAAGTGAAGCAGATTGCAAAGGAGGAAGAGGAGCAAGAGCAAGAAAAATCACAAATATCTCAGTTCATTTTGGACAAGTTGAAGACAAAAAATCTGCCCATCCCTGTCCAGACCGAGGAAATTAGTGAAGAAAAATTAATAGTATGCTATTTGTTTCTATTGTATTTTTTTTATTTGATTTTTTGCTTGGTTCGTTTAATACAAATTTTCTTCTTTGATTTATTCATAATGACAACAATAAAAGTAATAATAATTTAGGAGCAGCTAAAGCAGCAGCAGCAAAGCAGCAGCAGCAGCAAATACTCAGATGACTGGCAAGAAGCATTTTCAGAGGAGGGCCACGTTTATTATTGGAATACCAAAACACACGGTGCCATTGCTGTCAATAACGTCATTGTTGTTGCTGTTGTTGTTGTTGTTGCTGTTGTGTTGATGGTGATGTTAAGACTGATGTTTGTTTTGTTGTTTTGTGCTGATGTTGTTGTTGTGGTCATAATTATTGTTGTTATAATTATTTTTTGTAGAATCGTCGTGGTATCTGCCAGGAAGTGATGAATACAAAGCCTACATGCAGCATATAACAATGCTGCAACAACACCATCATCCAATCCCAACAACAACAACGACAACATCGACTGCTTCTCTAGCTGCTGCTGCTGCTAATGATGATAATGATGGAGAAGATGGTGATGATGATGATGATGGTGGTGCTGATGATAATGATGTTGGTTCTGCCTCCTCTACATCATCTTCTAAAGATGCTAAACGTAACGTAAGCAGGCATTGACTCTCTCATATTTATATTATTAATTATTATATAAATAATATATATTATGCCAATTATTATGGTCATAATTATTAATAATTATAATAGTATTTTTAATTTTCATTGCAGACGTCATGTTCTTCAGCGACAACATCCTTAATAAAAATTTCCTATAAAAACCACTCCAGCATCTATGGTGCCTGGAAAGAAGTTAAAAAAACAGAGTCAGTTAAGTTTTTGTATGTACGTATGGTATGTTTGTTTGTATGCATGTATGGTATGTTTGTTTGTTTGTATGTACGTATGGTATGTTTGTTTGTTTGTATGCACGTATGGTATGTTTGTTTGTTTGTATGTATGAACGTATGGTGTGTTTGTTTGTATGTTTGTTTGTATGTACGTATGGTATGTTTGATTGTATGGATGTTTGTATGTATGTCAGTATGCATATGTTTTTGTTTTGTGTTTGTAGCTAGTTTTAATTGATTTTTTTGCATGATAAATAAGTTGAAATAATATTTCTGGTGATAATAATATATATATATAAACCCAGACCTGCTGATACCCCATCCGTCGACCTTCAACTTCCGGCATCGAGGGCCAACGAATACAAAACGATCGTCGTCCCCAGCCTAACCAAAGAACCGAAACTAACGATTAGGGAGAGAACACTGGCCACTGTTAATAGCAAAACGAAGAGCTCAGCAGAGCCTGTGGTCTTTAAGAAAAGGAGATTTAACAATATCGTTAAAGTTAAAGTAGAAAATGATGATGATGATGATCGTTGTAATAATAATAATAATAATAATAATAATAATAATAATAATAATAATAATAATAATAATAATAATAATAATAATGGTGATGATGATGGTGATGTGCGACCTGCCAAGATGAGGAACATTAGAAGGGCTCGTAATGATGACGATGATTAGTGCACTTATGATGATGGTGATGATGGTGGTTCAGATGTATTAGTGGTTTTTGTTTTTGTAAAAGTTATTTCAGAATGCTCTCAGTTGTAGTAGGATTTGTATATTTTATTCAGTTTTATAAGTACTGAAGTTCTACATTTCTTCATTTAATTTCAAAATTCTTTTTCGAAATTGTGGGAAAAATTGAATAGATGAATAAAATGTTTAAATTGAATTGTGTCTCTGTCAATCTTTTGCCCGTATTCATTTCAAAATTTCGAGTCTTAGCATTCGTCAATAACCTCTATGAAAGAAACACACATTCGCGCGCACACACACACATTCACGCACACACACATTCACGTACACACATACCTTCCATCTCATCCCATCATTACGGCCCAGCGTGGTTCACTTGGAAAGTGTTTGTTTTCAGTTCTTTTTATTTATTCTGCTCTTTTTAATTACTTTAATGATTGCTGGAGACGTGCGTGTGTCTGTGTGCGTGCGCGTGTGTGTGTGTGTTTGTGTTTTTACGTACGTGTATGTATGGGTCTATGTGTGTATGAATATTTTTACTAGTTTTGTATGTTATTAGGTATGTGCGTCTATGTATGCATGAGTATGAATATTTGTACATATGCGATATTTGTGTGTATGTGTATTTTTCTACATGTGTTTGTGTGTGTGTTTTCACATCAAAGGGTATGTGATGTGATGATGACTTAAGAAAGGGGGGTGGATAATTGAATGGAGATGGTGAAGAATTAGAGAAGATGAACGTCAGTTTTTGTTACCGGGTGGTCTTTTGAGTGTTCATCATTCAATCATTCATTCATCCATTCAATCGATCAATCATTCATTCAATCAATCATTCATTCAATCAATCATTCGATTGTAGGATTATTATTGATATTTGCATAACGTTGGTCAACCATAAATTAACGCATTCTTTGAAAGGGTGTCACAACACACACATGACCTCAATACACACACACATACACATACATGACCTCAATACACACACACTCACACACGCATATGCATACACACATAAATGAATACACGTGCACACACACACAAACAAACACACTTACACACACATACAAATCTCTTATTCAATAAAATATAATCACAAACACATGTCTTAGTGGATGTAGTGGATGTGTGTATATATATGTATGTGTGTATGTGAGATATATGTATGTGTGTATTGGAATATCTTATACTGGATCAATACACACATACGCGTATTGTATTTCAAAGTGTTGTAATAATAATAGCCCTCTTTAAACAAACATTACGCTATGTTGTGTGTGTGTGTTTGTGTGTGTGTGTGTGTGTGTGTGTGAGTCTGTTGTTGGTGATGTTGTTGTTCATTTATTAGGCAATTTGTTGTTTGCAGTTTGTTGTTGTTCCGACAACACATATCCATGCATTCCTACCTAAAGATCTGTAATTTAAAATTGATGATAGACTGTTTGTTTTGCTGTTGTTGTTGTTGTTGTTGTTGATGTTATTGTCGTTGTTGATGTTGTTGTTGATGATGTTGATGTTGTTGCTAATGCTATGATTTTGTTTTGTTGCTATGCGGTAGTGTTATTGCGAAATGAGATATATTAATTCTAGTGCAACAACAACAACTACTACCACTACTACTACTACTACTACTACCACCACCACCACAGTCACCAAAAAACGATATACAGGTCACGTGACGTAAAGGTTAAAGTTCAACTGAACAAATTAATCAATGTAATGGTCAGTTAAAAAAAAACAACAGCTGAAGTGGTTTTGTCGCCGGGAGAGAAATTTCTTTTTGAAGCAGTTTTTAAAAGAAGTCTAGCGGTCCTCTGGATCCAACTGTCATTAAGCGAAAATCGTTTGAAAATAATTATTTAAAAAAAAAAAGTTAAAAAAATTTCATGAAAAGTAGATTCAAAAGACACGGAAAGAAAGAGAGGAAGAGAGAAATAGAGAAAAAGTGAGAGAAAGAAAGAGAGTGTGTGAACGAGAGAGTTAGCAGGAGTGTGACACACGACGTTCTGAGGGAGGAGCGTCGGGCACAGCGACGTTGTTTGTGTGTAGTGCGTGTGTATCATTGATACCATCCATCCAGGCCAATTGAATTCATTCACACCTGTTCTGTCTGTCCTGTATGTTTGTGTGTCTGAGTGTGTGCGTGCGTGTGCATATCTGCGTGTGTGTGTGTAGATAGTATATGTATGTATGTATGTGTGTGTGTGTGTGTGTGTGTGTGTGTGTGTGTGTGTGTGTGTGTGTGTGTGTGTGTGTAGATGTATGTGTGTGTGTTTTTACGTGTATAGTTCACTATACATATATATAGATAGATTTATGTATGTGTGGGTGTTAAATTTTTTTCCTTTTTAAATTTTATTTGCTTCTCAAATACATACATACTTACACATACATACAAACAAACTTAAGTACATAGACACGCACATACTTACGCGCATACATTTATACACACACACAGACATACACACACAGACATACACACACACAGGCACACACACACAGACATACACACACAGACATACACACACACAGGCACACACACACAGACATACACACACACACACAAATGTGACATCGTGATTTATTAACACGATATATGCCTGTA
Source organism: Helobdella robusta (assembly GCF_000326865.2). Classification (NCBI taxonomy): domain Eukaryota; kingdom Metazoa; phylum Annelida; class Clitellata; order Rhynchobdellida; family Glossiphoniidae; genus Helobdella; species Helobdella robusta. The sequence goes on from NW_008703981.1 coordinate 3,085,483, forward strand.
CGTACCATCATAAATGACGTACAAAAAGCAGAACGCTACAGAAAAAAATAATAATAATGCGAATAAGAACATTATATTAATAAAAATAATAATAATAAAAACAACAATAATAATAATAATAACAACAACAACAACAATAATAATAATAATAACCATTAACAACAGTAATAAAATGCCAACGACATTTTAATGGGAAAGTTTTTTTATAAAAAAAAAGGCAAGGAAACAAAAAAGTCAACTACCTCAAACATCGCCATCCTCATCGGGTACGTCATCCTCACCGGTGACGTCACGTCACCATCATCGTTATCATCATCTTCTTTATCACCACCGTCAGCTGCAGCAACAACAACATCAGCGCCAGCAACAGCAGCCACAGCATCAACAACAGACAGCCACAGAATAATAATACCATCAAGAATACTTATTTATTTTAAACGCCTTAGGGCAAGCCGAGAAGAAAATGTCGACACTGTTTAAAAAACAGCAACAAGACATTAAGATCACAGTTGTTGTTGTTGGTGGTGGTGGTGATGACGATGATGTTGTTGTTGATGATGATGATGTTGTTTCATACATACAGACATATATTAAACACAGTCATACATTATTATAGAGATACGTGTGTCACTTTGTTATCAGCTTGTTTGTGTGCCGACTGTTTCAGAGACATTGTATTGTATCATTTTTGTATTGTATTGTATTATTTTTGTATTGTATTGTATTTGTATTTTCATTCGAATGTATTAGTATATGTTTGTATGTTTGTATACATGCATTTAATTTCGCTTATTTATAACAAATGCTAATATCACTATTTCTATTTGTTTAATACTTCTACAATTATTGCCGCTACAACTACTTGTTCTTGTACTGCTGCTACTTCTACTACTTCTACTACTACAACTACTACTACAACTACTACTACAACTACTACTATTACCACAATTACTACTACTTCAACTTTGATTTACTTATAATTTCAGAAATTTGTTGAATCGTGCCAGCAGTAAAAATTTACTCGAACGCATTTTAGTGTCAGAGATTAATTTTAGTAAATTGAATGTTGCGTCATGTTTTTGTTGATAAGTGTGTATGTGAGCGTGTATGTGTGTGTATGTGTGTGTATATGTGTGTGTATGTATGTTTCTATGTGTTTATATTTGTTTATACTTGTATGTGTGTGTGTTGTGTGTGTGTGTGTGTAATGTATTTTTCACTTGTTTATACAGCAGGTAAGAACTCAATATAGATTCTAGTTTTTAGTGTTATTAAACCATGGCAATATTCACACTAGGAGTGAGCATGGCTCCCATGGGATTCTCACGGAAATTGGTAAAACTTAATTTTCGGGAATGTTGTCATAACTGGGAATTCGTGAGGGAATTGGGAATGAGGAAGAAAATGGTAGAGGAATTGGGGACAAATTTCAACCCTCGCTTACCTCTAATTTACACATAGATACACGCTCAAAAATAAGCAACCACACACACGCACACACACACCACACACACACACACACACATATATTTATATATATATATATATATAATCAATCACAAATTCAAATGCACGCGTTCATCTCAATATATACGCCCATACATGCACTTGTTATGTATGTATGTATGTATGTATGTATGTATGCATGGATGTATGTATGTATGTATGGATGTATGTATGTATGTATGCATGTATGCATGTATGTATGTATGTATGTATGTATGTATGTATGTATGTATGTATGTATGTATGTATGTATGTATGTATGTATGTATGTATGTATGTATGTATGTATGTATTGGTGTATATATATATAGCTTTTCTCATTCTTTCGCATCCTAATCTTCACACTTTAACATCACTCATAAAATTGTTTGAAGTAACAATGTCGAAGCAATATAATCGATACATACGCCAACAACAAAAATATCCACAACAGCTGCAGCAGATACAACGACAACAACAACAACTGTACATATGTCGAGAAATGTTATTACACCAACTACAACAACGTTGTTCCAACGAACAACGAGATCTTCATCAACATCTATATCAACAACAACATCAGCATCTGCAACAACAACATCCTCCTCCTCCTCATCAACAACAACAACAACTTGTTCAACATTTTCACAACAGAAAAATTTTTTACGGCAGAACTCAACGCATCCATGACACCACCAACACCAACAACAACAACAACCACAACAACAATAATAATAATAAAAGCAATAGTAACAACAACAACATCAACAGCAGCAACCAAAAACGAAAGATAAAAAAATGTAAACTAACGATAGCCAAGCAAATTAGACAAATGTCAACTCTCCAATTCCATGGACAAAGATCAATCAGTCAAGAAAAACTTTCGAAATCCTCCAAAGAAAATAAACATAGAACTTTATTCAAGTTTATTAGCGATAATATAAACAACGATTTATACATAACAAATAATGGAAAGTCAGTTTTCAAGCTGTACACCGACTTGCTAGGACCGAGTCCGACTGAATCGGTATCAAACGGTAATATCGAGACGAATAGTTGCGATGTCGATAACTGCAACAACGACTACAACAACAACATTAACAAGAACAATATCCGCAACAGCAACAACAATATCCGCAACAGCAACAACAATATCCGCAACAGCAACAACAACATTAACAACAGCAACAACAACATTAACAGCAACAACAACAACATTAACAACAGCAACAACATCAACAACATTAACAACATCAACAACAACAACGACAACAACAATATTAACAACAACAACAACATCATCAACAAAGACGACGACGTCATAATATCAAATAATCAGGCAACAATTAACGCCAAAAAATTTTTCACCAACTCTTTCGAAACATCCTTGTGGGAAAGTTATGATAATGATGATGATAAAAGAGATGATGATAATGACGATTACAACAATAACAACATCAACAACAGCATCAACAACAACAACATCAACAACATCAGCATCATCGTAGCGAAACAACACCAAAAAACAGAGCTTAATTTTTCCGCTAACTTCAGCAAAAACTACAACAACAGCAATAAAAATGGTAATAATAATAACAACAACAACGACAACGACAATAATAATAATAATAATAGCTACTCATCATCACCAAATCAACCTCAGTATCAGCCTCATGATGAGTTCGTGCTACACAGTACTTTCTGTTATCCCCTGCACAGTACACTCTTAAGCCAAATTGATGAAAACGAAGATTGTGCTGAAGTTGATGATCGAAATCACCACCACCAAAGTCATCGTCCTCAAAATTATCACCACCACAACCACCAGCAGCAGCAGCAGAAGCAGCAGCAGCGTCATCAACGCTCAAGCGATAGCAATACATTATTAGAAGCAAAATCGAACTATCCGAATCGATCGGAAGAATCGAGTATTAATACATACCTCGTAACTCCGTTGAAAACTTCCAACTCGATTAACCAGCAACAAACTAAAACCGATACGAATAACAACGAATGGAGTAACTATACCAATACCGATACGAATAACAACGAATGTAGTAACTATACCGATATCGATACGAATATTGAAAGCAACGAATGTGTAAAAAGTATATCTCATCGGAACTCTGCTAATCAATCGAGCCATAAAAATCGACACATCTCTAAATACATACCGTGTTTTTTTTCTATTAGGAAAATGGCGAGAAAGAGTTGACGAAATGATGACGAAAAAACCATCGTCAGCAACAACAATAACAACAACAACAAAACAACAACAATAGTAACATCAACAAAACAACAACAACAGCCAAATAAATAAAGACATCGGTAAAAGCAACAAATAAGATTTCAAAAACAATGTAAATTGTGTATGTATGTAAGTATGTAAGTATGTATGTATGTATGTATGTATGTATGTATGTATGTATGTATGTATGTATGTATACATGTATGTATGTATGTATGTATACATGTATGTATGTATACATGTATGTATGTATGTATGTATGTATGTATGTATGTATGTATGTATGTATGTATGTATGTATGTATGTATGTATGTATGTATGTATGTATGTATGTATGCAATTTTCCCATAAGATTCAATAATTAAGAAGTTAAAAAGGTTTTAAATGACTTTCTTTAATAAAAAAATCTGTCAATAAATAACTAAATCGATCAATTATTATTATCATTATAACTATAATTTATTATTAACGTTATAATTAATATTATCAATATATATAAACATATACATACATACATATATATATATATATATATATATACATACTTATAATTACTTATTTACATTATATATATATATATATAAATACATAATATATATATATAAATATATATATATATATATATATATATTAAGTACATGTAAACTGAGATCAAATAAGAAATTAACCAAAATAACTTAAAAACAAGAAACTGGCCTCCATTCGATGACTGTGAAGAATAAATCAGTGAGTGACACTCGTCTATTAATCAATTAATAAATAAATATAATAATAAAAATAATAATATTATTATTATTATTTTAATTATTATTATTGTTATTGACTTATAATTTCGTTAAATGAAAGCGTTCTAACACCCGTTAATGTACATGGAAGGAAAGAAATTATTTCAGAAATAGAAGTGGAAAGCAATTTAGATAATTTATTCATAATAAATTAATATATATATATATATATATATATGTAATTATATATATATATATATATATATACATATATATATATATATATATATACACGCCTGCATGTATTTTCATGGACATTACTTAATTACCTTAACTAATTGAATAATTTATTAATTAATTGTGCGTCTGATTACTAATACTAATAATAAAAATAACAACAAAAATAATAAAAATAAAATAAACAATAATAATAACAAGGAAAAGCAAAAATTATTTTTTTTTGTATAACATACTCGCGAATGAGTCTAGCTTAATTAACATAGTACTTATCGACAGACAACATCACGCATAATTATGTTAATATTATAAATAATTATTATTTTATATTTAATTATCTTATAAATAATGACCTTATTAATATTATTATTATTGTTGTTGCTGTTGTGGGCTACTATCGTTAACATTAACAATTATAGCTAGGCACTAATTAACGATATGACAGATATGTGAAGGAATAATAATAATTAATAATAATTATTAAATAATAGTAATTAATAATAATTATTAAATAATAATAATAATATGAAAAATAATAATAACAGTGATTAACATCCTATACTCATAAGCAGTTTCAATTTCCTACAAAGTTTATAAATTGTCCTGAAAGTGATTTAACTAATTGAAAGAAACTATTCGTTTGAAAGGTACCAAAATTTAGCGAAAAGGTACCAAAATTTAGTGAAAAGGTTCTAAAAGTGGTAGCTTGTTATGTCCTTAACAAATTTCAATGCCATTTAAGACTGGCAAAAAATTTTTTTTATTAACGATGACAAATAAAACTCAGCCAACAAAATAACATCAACAAGATACAAGAACAGCATCAACATTAACAACTGTAATGCACTTTGAGTCGTAACAACAACAATAACAACAGCAACAATAACAACAACAACATAAACAATAACAGCAACATAAACAAAACAAAAAAATTACCAAAAGATGGCTGACTTGAATGAGACTACGTTGACTAATGAAAATAATCATAAAATTAATAGCATGATAATAATTATTATTATCAGAGCCAAGCAATATTTTGAGTCAGAAATTGAGCCTGCGTCTAAGTTTTAAACGAACGAATTAACGAACAAACGAACAAATGAATGAATGAAATAACGAACGAACGAACAAATGAATGAATAAATGAATGAACGAACAAACGAATGAATGAATGAAAGATTGAATAAAGGAATGAATAAACAAAACGAATTTTCAAAATTATCCTCAAGCCAGTTAATTACAAGTAATGTTTAGCTCGTGCTTGGAGCTATACGGATAGATAGATTGAATTGTATAGTTGAAAAAAGCAGCAATTGAAGCCAGAATAAGCAAAAAATGGAATTTAGTAAATAAAATTCACCAAGATTCATGAAATTTCGTTTAAAAAACCAGCGAAAAAAGAATTTTGAAAAGAATTCTCTTCTAAAAAATATTTACAAGACTATCCAACACCCAGTCATCTATCGCAAGTAAGTATGGAAAAATAAATTTTTTTTCTTTGGACCATCTGCCTATGGAATGATGAAAATTTGAATGTTAATAATGGAAGAAGGAATGTAAAAATGTAAAAGAATCATTAATAATTACCTATCTATACATCTTATAAATAAATATATATAAATATATATATATAATTTTTCCAACTATATATAGTTTAAATAATAATACTAGAATTCGCTGATCAATGGCTTAAAATCATTAAGTAACGTGATGTAAAAAAAAGTTGGACTTTAAGATCTGAAAGAGATCTTACACATAAAGACAGACACGCATGAACAAATAGATTCATACAATACTAAGTGTACCATTTAAACACACACACACACACACCATACACAAACACACACACAAACAAACACACACACTTGCACACACACACACACACACACACAGATGTAATATACGAATGTACACACATAATTATCGAAATCATGTTGTAAGGTATTATTCAAATTTATACACTATATGTAAAATAATGATAATAATTATTATTATAATTATAAGGTTTGCATTTGTATGTACATATATAAATTCATCAATATATACAAAAAATTATATCATTGAAGAGAGAGAATGTAAAAGAAAAAGAGAGAAAGAAAGAGAGAGAGAGAAAACGAGAGCAAATGAGAGTAATTCTTGTTAAAGATCTTCAAAACTGCTTGATGATGATGAGGAGTTAGAGGGCAAGACCTGGCGAAAATTAATTAATGAATTATGTTAATTACCCGCCTTTTTATGAGTACTTAACATTTCCATTATACCCCAATCAATATTCATTAATTCATTCACGACTTCATCCTTCATTCATTCATTCACACATCCAACAATTCACTCGCACACCCATCCATCCATCCATCAATTGAGCAATGCACCGACCCCAGCCAGTCTATCAGAGGATCTCTTGACGTGCATCTTCATCCTACGAACGATGCACTCCTTATCTGAGAGGCCGTCAGAGATGCACCTGGACAGCTCCTGCTGCAAATTTTCAGTACTGCCGGACGAGATGTGTTGGTGTCGCTGCTTCAGTGACGACGTGTCGTCGTCCTCGTCCCACTCCGAGCTGGTGTACAGCGAGGTTCGTCTGTTGTGCGTCGTTGTTATCATGTCAATATCATTTTGTTTGTTTAGAGGCTCTTTGGATTTGAACTATAGAGATATAAATTACGACAACAGCCTACCTAGTAACGTCTTCAGATTCATCGATGCTTTTCTTGGAACCGCCAACGTTATCCTCATCTTCCTCTTCCTCCTTTGCAGCTGCTTTCTCACCACCACCACCACCACCGGCAGCAACTTCATCAGCAACATCCTCATCAGCATCTTTGGAACCTGCCCCGACAATATTTGAACTCCTTTTAGGCGAGGAGCAAACCAGAGGACTTGACCCCATGGACAACTGGCCCATTGAACTCTTGGGTGAGAGTTCAGTGCTACCCACACTACTCTCCACTTCAACTCGTACATTTTGCAAGGAGGATGATGAACTGACAACCAGTCCTAGACTCCCCCGTCTGCCTAATTTAGGTCGGTAGATTGCAGGCTTCACTGTGGAACTGTTGAATTGCGATGGTGTTTGTTTGCCTGCTGTCCCATCATCGTCGTCGTTGTCCTTACTCGTTTCTGTTGCGAGTTGCTTCGCTGATGTTGGTGCATCCGCTGCAGCTCTCTCACTACCTTCTGCCTCTTCTCCGATCTTACTAGGAGAAACGAGATGAACATTCTTCGTGCTGGAATCGGCAGAGGCATCGATTTTCTTGCTATCGTCATAAGCTTTCTCGATAGGAGACTTATTGAGAAAAGTTTTTCTCGAAAGGAGTCCGCTGAAACTCGAAGACATAAAGGTTGATAAGGAGGAGGAGGTCACTGGCGAATGAAATTTCCTATCCTTCGGCGAGTTCCTCAAACTGCGACATTTTTGAGGAGGTGGTGGTGTGGAAGATTTTTTCTCGTCTGAATTTTTGTTTCCATCAGACGCCTCTTTGCCTTCGTTGTTAGATTTGTGATCTTTTTTTAAAAACTGCCTAGCAGCATTATGACCTGAGATTGATTTTGTGGAATCACGTGATTTCGACCTGAACTGATGCTGTTGTTGTTGTTTGGTGTAAAGACTGCTTTGTAGAGACTGCTGATGCACTGATGCATCGGCATTCTTTAACAACTCTTTGTTACTGACTCTCTTTTCATTAATATCTCCCTCCTCCTCTTCCTCGTTCTCTCTCTCGTGAGACCGTCTATTCTTCGACCTGTGTTTCATTTTTATTTGGTCTGGGAATGTTTTCAAGAGATGAGCTCTACCTTTAGATGATGTGGCGGTGGACTCGAACGTCGGCTGGGGACACGGGGGATAGCTGCTACTTGCAGCCGCTTCTGACGACTGAGAGATGGATGGAATGTCGTTGCTGCTGTCCCTGATGCTGTTGTCGTTCTTTGAAATGTTGCAGTTGGGAGAAGAAAGAGTGTTGGAGTTAGAGGCAGTGGGCACTGTTTGCTGGTCGTCGGCATCTACAATTGTGTAGGACTGGCTCTGCCTGGTTTTTTTTTCAAACTAATCAACAAAGCGTCTTTATGATTTTGAATGACTTTTAAAATATTTTACAAAATAAATTAATGATAATAATTAGATGATTAAATGATTGAGAGACAGGCTGATTGATTGATTGATTGATTGGTTGATTGATAGACTGACTAACCCCTGTTTAAAATGTTGTAATAACACCTGCCTTGGATATCTTTTGTATGGCGAAGACGAAGATTTCTTACTAGGTGAAAATCCGAAAAGTTGTGAACTACCATGTTGTTGTTTGTTGTTGTCTTTCACTTTATTGCCGTCGTAAATATCGTTGTCGTTGTTGTTCGCTGAGTTTTGCCGTGAGTAGTAGTTGTTGTCGTGATGGCGTAGTGGCGAGTTGTAGCTGCTGCTGCTGTTGTTGTGGCTGCTGGGACCGATAGCTGCTTGCTGCTGCTTCAAACGCCGCTGAAACTGACGAACTGCTGCCTCTCGTCTAATGATGATGATGATGATGATGATGATGATGGGGAAGATGAAAACACTGATAACTAAGAAAAATAGAACAGTAAAGACGACACCGAAGACAACTCCCCTCACTTTGCCAGCTCTTTCTCTCTCTTTTCTAGTTGCAGCATGCAGGCTGTTAGCTCCATGTACATGTTGTTCGCTCGGTCCAACTTCTGCTCGTACAACTCTCTGACGTCCTGGGCATGCCTTATTAAGTAATTTATTCAATTTGTGATATCGGTCAACTTTTAAAATAAAAACAACCGGACAGTTATTTGGCAAAAAGTGTATCAGGTCGGTTGAAACTAGGTCACGTCAAAAAAAAAATGATGTGACGGCATGAAAATTGAGTGCCAGTCACTCGGCCACCTGAGCTCTTCTCTCCTCCTTCGGATGAGTTCCTCCTCGATGAGTGGGTAGGTCGACGTCTCGCTCCGAATCTTCTGCAGTTCCTCGCGGATCTCGTTGCGCCAGTGCTCCTAAGTCGTGGCATTTTTCGTTGTGTGACAGATGTGGCAATTTTCACATGACAAAATAATATGGCGATAACCACCAATGATGAAAAAGTGCTGAATAAGATGTACGTGTGTGTGTGTGTGCGCGCGTGTGCGTGTGATGAAATGATGAACCTGAAGTTTGTAGAACTCGTTCTCGTCGTGGTTCAGCCAGTCTGGAGAGGCGATCTCCAGGTGCATCTGCAGGGTCCGGAACGACGGGCGGTTTCTTGGCTTCGGACTCCTGCGATGACGACGACGAAAATGATGATGATGATGAAGAAAATGATGATGATGATGAAGAAAATGATGATGATGATGAAGAAAATGATGATGATGATGAAGAAAATGATGATGATGATGAAGAAAATGATGATGATGATGTTGTCGACAACAACAACGATAATAACAAATGAGGAGATGACGACGACAACGATAAATATCCACCCCTAGCTACATCTCACTCACCAGCATTGTCTCATGAGCAACTTGAGCCCCTCGGGGCACGTGGAGGGCACGGGAAGGTGCAAACAGTTGCTGCCCACACCCCAAATGATGGCAGACGAGTCGACATCTTTGTAGGGAATTTCGTGAGTCAGTAACTCCCATAGAACCACGCCAAACGACCTAAACATCATGATCGTTAATCATCTTATTGACACCGGTGAAAAGTGCAACTAAACGAACGAATCAACCGAGCCACCGACTAACCAAATGTCAACTTTCTCCGAGCAGGGTTCATTCCTGATGACCTCAGGCGCCATCCAGGCCACAGTTCCGGCGAATGACATCTTCGTGCTCTTATCCGTCCACTCGCGACTCGTGCCGAAGTCACTTATCTTGATCACGTCGTTTTTTGATATTAGGATGCTGCGAGGTGGGTGGAAAAAGGAGTTGATAGGAAACAAGAGAGAGAGAGAGAGAGAGAGAGAGAGAGAGAGAGAGAGAGAGAGAGAGAGAGAGAGAGAGAGAGAGAGAGAGAGAAAGAAAGAGAGAGAGAAAGATAAAAATTAACAGCCAGCAACAACAACAACAACCACAACACCCAACAAACTTTGGCGACTTCAAGTCTCTGTGTATAATTTTATGAGAGTGCAAGTAGCACATGCCATTGGTTATCTGCTTCGACCAGTCGACCAATAGGATTGGAGGTAGATCCTTGCCATCTCGCAAGACCTCGTACAGCTGGCCGTACGGGCAATACTCCATGACGATGCAGAAGCACGGGGATTGGATGCACACTCCCCTTTTGACAATATTATTAATAAATAAAAATAATTATAACTATAATTAAAAGAGTAATTATAAATAAATATAATTATTACAATAATTAAAGGAGTAATTATAAATAACAATAATTATTACTATAATTAAAAGAGTAATTATAAATAAAAATAATTATTACTAAAATTAAAAGAGTAATTATAAATACAACTCGAACAACTACGAACTTGAATGAAATGACGTTCGGATGGTTCAATTTCCTCAGATGTCTGATCTCCGTCTCCTTTATGTCTCGAACCTGCATCAAACAAAACTATTATTGCAACATCATCGTCGTCGTCATCATCATCATCGTCATCATCATCATCGTCATCATCGTCGTCGTCATCATCATCAGGATCCTCATCGTCGCCGTCGTCGTCATCATTATAACCTTCTTAATGGCCACAAGTTCGTGGTTCAACTTGCCAAGAAACACGGCGCCCTGAGCCCCGCTACCTAGCCAGAGAAGATCTGATATGTTCTCAAATGCTATATTCCAATCATCTGGATGGATGGATCGATGCGTGCGTGCATGAATGAATGAATGAATGGGTGGATGAACAGATGAATAAAAGGATGGATTGATCATTCGTTAAAACATTTAATTATACAATCAATCAATCAATCAATCAATCAATCAATCAATCAATCAATCAATTCATTAATTCATCCAATCTCTCGTCAATCAGACCTTTCTGACTGATTTCATTGGCAGCGGCCTTTCCGATTATGGTCAGTACGGGTCTGAAACAGCCAAAAAGCCCACTTAGGAAGCCCAAGCCACCGTGCTCCTGGTACGAAACATCCACTGAATTTGTGTCATTCTGCTGCTGCTGTTGAGAATGAGTAGAAGTAGCTACAGTAGAAAGGCTAGATAATCTTCGCTGTTTTGACGCTGCTGTCGTTGCTGCTGTCGCTGCTGCAGTTGATGTCGTCGCTGATGTAGTCAGGAGAGCGGCTGTCGTTGCCGATGTCGTTGATGATGTGGCTGGTGAGGCTGTAGCGATGAGTATGGCGTAGTTTGGTGGCGGTTGGGGCTTGCTGTCGGCGTCTAGCACGTCGCCCCCATCCATGCACAGCATGCTGTCGTTGGTTCAATCGATGGACGGTGAATTGGTAGATGGATGATGAAATGGTGGATGGATTCATGAAATAATTGACGAATTGACGAATGAACTGGTGAATGGATGGATGAATTGATGGATGAATTGTAAGAGTGATGAGTGATAGAGAAGGTACGAAAAAATTACACTTCCACTAAGTTTGAAACATAATATACCACATGAAGTTTATAATATAATTTTACCTAATTTAATAATAATAGTTATAATAATAGTATATAAATATATATATACATAGGGAGAGAGAAAGATAGAGTGAAAAATAGTAAGGATGAATGAGTAAAAATGGAACAAAGCCAACGAAATAATCCAAGTCCCATAAAACATAAATAAGCCAAGAAATAACTCAATGCCCACAAACAAACACATACACTCACGCACGCACACACACACGATACATCAGTATGAGAGAGAGAGAACATTTCTGTATTTCGGTTTTGAGGAACAAACCACAACCAATCAAAAATAAAAACATATAAAAACCCAGTAAAATGGTCATAAAAATAACAACAACAAAAACAACAATAATAATAATGACGATATTAATAATAATAAATAATAATAATAAATAATAATTATAATATTGATGAGAAGAGAATGAGATCAGTTGAACATTACCACATATTTTTTATTTATTATAATCGTTGTTGTTGTTTCTTTTAATCAGTTAAGTGAGCTAAAATAAATTATTATTAATATTTAATAACTAGAATAATAATATTATTATCAATATTTAATAATTAAAAATATTATTATCAATAATTTTAAGGTGATACGTCGTTACGGTTAATTTTTTTTCATCATAACAAATAACAAGGAGTGCTCTTTGGAGAAGGATAACAAATTGCAAAATTTCATAAACTACTGACGACTTGATAAATAAATTTTTTTTCAAATTCCCTTGAAAAGATAAGCAATAAGGGATCGCTAATGCGTTGAAGGGACAATTTACTCAAGTTTTTTCAATAGCGCTTTCTGTGGTTTTCTGATAATGTGATGATATCCAACCATAAGACGAGCAATTACTTTCGTATTTACGTGTGTTTATTTGACAAAATCTGATGCAGAGGGAGAAGAAATCAACTAAAAAATACAACTGAACATACGGACGAATGTACGAAATGTGTACACATTGTTCTAACAATTTCAACCACCCTCAATACCAACCTACTATCAAATGAGGATTGTTGGTTATCATCATCACTGTTGTTGATGTCTGTGCTAGTGTTGTTGTTGTTATTATTGTTGTTGTTGTTATTGTTGTTGTTCAGTTGGCATGGGTCTCCTGTCATAACAGCAAACATAATCTTGTCTCTAGTCAGTCAGTCAGTAACTTAGGGTTGGTTCAATTTTTAACAGATGATGGCGATAACGACGACGACGATGATGAGACGAACGATGATAATAATGTTGTTGATGATGATGACGTCATTATGCTTTATTTTCCCGCTTTTTTTGTCTTCCGACTAAAAATCATTTCTGAAGAAAAAGTGACAAAATTTAAAATGTCAGGGTGGAAGTTTGTTTCATTAATGTATTTAAAAATCAAAACAGGTGATTAGAAAGAATGATGATGACGATGATGGAGATGACAATGATGATGACGATGGAGATGACAATAATGAAGATGACGACGATGATGATGACTACGGTGACGGCAATGAAGGTATTGAAAAACATCTGCCTGAGACAAACTAATTAAACCAACTTGAGTAAATTTCTAAATTTAGAATAAAAATAATCCGTTTTATTGTTTCTATTTTTAGTTTTTTTGGTATGTATTCTGTTTTAGAATTTCCGAGTAAAGATAGAGAGAAAGAAAATGAGAGAAAGAGAGAGAAAAAGAAAGAGAGAGAGATGAGAGAGAGAGATGAGAGAGAGAATAGAGAAAGTGTGGACTGTACGGTCAACAATCTATTTTTGGTAGACACAGAAATAGAAGTCAGTTGTTTGGTTGGCAGCCAGCTAAACACACACACATACACACACACACAAACACAAACACACACACCACACACACACACAAACAAACATACATACATACATACATACATATATATATATATATATATATATACATACATGAACTCAGAAAAAAAACTGTTTATGGTGTACAATAAATACATATATACAAAAAATACCCATAGAATTGGGAACACAAACAAAAAAAACACACACATATAGATTGTTTATTTGATTACAATATTCTGGATAAAGCTATGAATAGCTAAGTTTTTTATGAAACCAAAGTTTGAGTGAGAAATCAACCCATTTATGTTTAGAAACAAAAATATATATATTCAAAAAAAAATATATAATCATGTATGTATGTATGTATGTATGTATGTATGTATGTATGTATGTATGTATGTATGTATGTATGTATGTATGTAATATATGAATATATATATATGTATAAAAATGTATGAATATTTAAATTTAGAAACATCAGCATGAGAGAGAGAGAGAGAGAGAGGAGGGAGAGAGGAAGCCACCATGCATCCAACTCCAAATATAGAACACTGCTGTGTGGTGTCATTTCTTTTTTCCATGTGAAGCTATGCTGCTTCTTTCATTCATAAATTTCTATTCCATCCATCTATCCATCCATTATTATACTCATCCATTTATAATCTCATTCATTCATTTTTTTAGCCTTTCATTTATTCATTTTTCCATCCATCAATCCATTTATCTTTTCATTCATTCACTCCTTTTTTTTTATCCAACCAGTCATTTGTTCAATGCAGTCATCCTCATCTGCCCATCAATTCTTTTATTCATTCATTTATCTGGCCATCAATTCACCAATCAGTTTAATTCATTCAGTCATTCATTAAATCATGCAAAAATGAATTGATTCAAAAAAAATTCAATGAAGAATAACAAATGAAATCATATCAAATTTTCCATTAAATTAAATGAAATCAGATAAGTCATTTATAACTCTTTCATTATGCAACATATTTATATTATATTATATATCATATGCCCCATGCAATGTAGAGATTGGTCAGAAAAGTGATTTTCCAGATAAAAGTTAGAGCCTGGTGATAAAAATAACGGTCAATAATGGTTAATAGTCTAAAATTTAATTTTAATAACTAGTTATTTTATTTTTACTTAGCGATTAAATTAGTTAGTAAGATCAAATGAAGCAGACAGATTCATTAGAAAGATATTTTAATTAATGTATTATAAAATTCTGAAAAAAACTTAAAAAACGAACAAAGACCAACTTCACTCACCAAATTATTTCCGAAAAATTTTGGGAAGAAATGGAAAAAATGGAAAAATTAATTATTAAAATATTAAATTAAAAAAAAGTAAAAAACAAATAACATAGATAGAGCGAAAAATAATCAACAATTAATGGCTAGTTCACGAAAAAAATGTATGAGATTTAAATTATTTAAAATAATTTTTGAAATTTCACTCTTAAAATAATTAAAATGAATTATTTCGACATTTTTTATCGGAAAATTATTCAAAATAAGCACAGATGTATATATGATGTATTCGATGGTGTTGTTATGTTGTGAATTTGGTTTTATTCAAAATAGAACGATATACTCTAAAAGTATGGAAAGATATTTTGATTTTATTCTTTTAAATTAAAAAATTGATATAAATTATAGCCAATTTTAAAAATGTTATAAAAATATTATTTATAGTTTATTGATTTAATGCATAAAAAATACAAAAAATTATGTAGACACGTGAAAATGATAAAAAATTTGACGTACTTTAGTTCAATTATTATTGTGTTTTTCGGTAAATTAATAGTTCTTTGTATTCAATGTTAATGTTTACTTTTTAAAATTTATTTCAGTTTTTAAATTTGTGTAAGATTTAGGCAGATTCTTCCCGGACTGGCCGTCAATTCATCCAATCGGATTTGTTTTTATTTAGAAAGGATTTATTCATACTCGTTTAGCTTATCTATGAAATGATTAATAATTTTACTACTAAGAACCACCATGGCAATTGCGAAATGGCTAGCAACATTCAAGGTTAATTTATTAATTTTATTTTATTCATTTATAATATGTTTTTATTTATTTTATTGCTTATAAAATAAAAATTATCATTTATTATTACAATTAAATTAAATGTTTTGAAAAGTCATTTAAAGTTTGAATTTGCAATACTGGTTTTATTACTTCAATTTTTAAAATCTTGAAGTGTATCCTCTTCTTAAGTGTCTTATTCTTATCTTATCATCTACAATAGAAAATTTAGCTTATATTTGAGATTTGATTTTTTATTGCTAGTCATTTAGGTTAGATTAGAAAAAATTTGCCATTAGTAGAGTTAGGCAATTAGTGATTGATGAACTAACTAAAAATTGATTTAATGGTAATCTTATAATGGCATTGATTTGATATTTATACTGCACAATCCTCTTTCTTAGGTGCATACATACATACATGCATACAATATTGTGTAATAGAATAGCAATAGGCTCATAATACATGTACATACATTTATTTTTTATGTATCATTAAAGAATGCAATCAGTGGTATATTTAGTTAGTATATCTGTAAAGTTAATATATATATTATATGTATTTTACCTGTATATGTCTTGTTGCATTACCAAGTATTTCACAAACTTCTTATAGATGTGCACTACGGAAAAATTATTAGATTTTGCGGAAGATATAAAGAAAGATCACACGTTGAAAAAAGAGATTTTCTTTTTTATAGAAAATAAAAATAAGTCAGAGGTTAGTTTAAAGATATATTATTTTTATTTTTTTAATTTATTTTAATATTAAACCCGACACTAATTTCCCTGACCAGGAATTGGACCCAGTGGTTCACCAGCTTTTCAACTTTTACAGACTTGACAATGATCAACTTAAGAAGTTTTCTTTAGAGTTCATTCCAGCAATGCTCCTGAAGTATTATTCTGCCATTAATGGACAACAAGTGCTTTACATTCATTCATTCATTCATTCATTCATTCATTCATTCATTCATTCATTCATTCATTTATTTATTCATTCATTTATTTATTAATTATTTATATTATATATATATATATATTTTATTATGACCATGTGTAAGAATGAATTTACACACATAGGTTGTTATTTCTAGTTTAGAAGCATTCCTCCTTGGGATGTATAACTTAGTGAGTCTCATTTTTATCATCATTTTTTATCATTTATTATAACTATAATAATTATTATCATTCGTTATTATTATTAATTATGGTTAAATATTTAATAATTAATTTCAACTTTTTAGGACTCCACAAGACTTAAACTGAACTGCCAGACAGACTTCTTACTACAGCCCAACTCGGCACTGATTTTCAATACAACCTCATCAATCTACCATGACGTTAGTTTAGTTGCTCACGTAATTATAGTCATAATTATCACAATTATAGTCATAATTATCACAATTATAGTCATAATTATCACAATTATAGTCATAATTGTCACAATTATAGTCATAATTATCACAATTATAGTCATAATTATCGTAATTATGATCATAATAATTTCCAGATTCCCATGGGGGTAACAACATCCATGCTAACCAGAAGTGCCCTGGACAGATGGCACGTCCACAATAGTCACCAGTCCAAAATCAAAAATGTGACCTATTTAAAAGCTACAGACAGTGTTACTAATAAAAATAAGTTAGACGTCTGTCTGTCTGTCTGGATGAATGGATGAATAGACTGATGGATGGATGGTCGATTGGTTGATTTGTTTGATTGTCTGGTTGGCTGTCTGGTTGGTTTTGGTGTTGTTTTGTAGTTGTTTCGTTTTTATTAAACGTTCATTCATCTATCAATTTATCCATTCATTCATTTGTTTGTACGTTCGTTCGTTCGTTCATTCATTTATTTGTTCGTTCGTTCGTTCGTTCGTTCATCAATCAGTCAATCGACCCATCCCTCTTTGAATACATAGGCTTACAATAATGATACACGCTCTTCAGAGGTACAACGAGCACATTTCCGATTTCTCAGACCTATCACATCTAACCCTATGCAAGTTCTGTATGATGTTAGTGAAGATGGCGACGATGATGGGGATGATGATGAGGATGATGCTGATGGGGATGATGATGATGCTGATGGGGATGAGGATGATGATGGTGGTGGTGGTGATGAGGATGATGATGATGGGGATGATGATGATGATGGTGGTGGTGGTGATGATTGTGATGATGATGGTGGCGATGATGATGATGATGATGATGGTAGTAATGATAATGGTGAAGATGATGATGAATTTCTTAAATTTTTTTCCCTTTAAAAGGTTCACTAAGACAAAGAAGGACAATCCAAATGTTGAATCTCAAGCTGATAATAATATTATGCCCAAGTTGAAAAGCAATCATCATCATCATCATAATCCAACGTCTTCATCGTCATCACCACCACCTCCATCATCATCATCACCACCACCGTCATCATCATCATCATCATGGACTCCTGTTAATGACTGCTTCATCTCTGAACTGCTCAGATCTCTCTATTATATTATGTTTGATTTCTAGCTATTATAATTATTAATTATTAATAATAATAATTATTATTATTACTGCTATCATCATCATTGTCATCATCGTCGTCATCATTTTCGCTGACTAACTTTAAAAATGATGAAGAGAAAAATGATTATGTCGGCGTCAATGACAAATAAAATTAAATAATTAACCACCTACGTAATTGAATGAATGAACGAATCAATGAATGAATGAATGAATAAACGAACGAATGAATGAATAAACTATGTTAATGATGTAGGCACAACGGCCAATCAGAAGCGGGGCTCATGGCCGTCAGTTCCTTATACAAAAGGGCTCATTATGATTTGTTACCTGCCTCTATTATGGTCAGTGTGTGTGTTTGTCTGTCTGTGTGTTTGTCTGTGTGTGTGTTTGTTTTGAATGTGTGTATGATTTCGTTTTTTTTGAAACACAATCATTTCAGTCGATAGGAGCTCTGATGAGTTTCATATCCAATGCTCAAAACGATGAAGATGATGATAACAACGGCGACAACGCTGCTACTACGACAACAACAACTACAACGAGTCAGCTTAAAAAGTTGTTGCCACGGCATCTCCAACAACATGATGCACAGCAAAAGTTTTTGTCTCAGCAGCAGTCCCAGCAGCAGCAGCAGCAACTTACGAGGGAGGCCATTACGAATGCAACCTTCAGAACGCAGACCATGCCAGGTTGGAAGAGTTCTGCATATCACTGCCATTTGCCGGGCGTTGTGATTGTGTTGTTGCTAAAATGTCTGGTTCTTTTAGCTGAATGCGATTTCTGCATGTTTGTGTGTAGTTTCTGCATGCTTGTGTGTAGTTTTTGTATGTTTGTGTGTAGTTTTTGTACGCTTGTATGTATTTTTTGCATGTGTGTATTTTTAATTATTTTATTTGGCTTCTTTTTATTAAACTTTGCGTTTCTTTTCTTCACCATTTTAGTTTTATGGTATGAAATATCGTCTTGTTGATTTTATGTTATCATTATCATCATCCCTACCTACCAATACAGCCATCACCGTTATCATTATCATCACCATTATCATCACACACACAGAGAGAGACACACACATACACACGCAGCTTCACAGGCAGCAACCACAACAAACACAAAACATGTAGCAACAGCAGCTGTAACAGCAGACAAGAAAAAGTAACATGGCTATGTTTATTTCTGTTAAAATATCATGGCTGGGATTGTTTTTGGTTCAGTTCTAGTTAGCTTTGTTTAGTTTGTTTAATAATATTTTGTTCCTCGGCATTGGATATTTAAGAAGTGTGTGTGAATACGCATGTTAGCCAACTGAGTTAATGCTACTTGTTATTAATGTTAATATTATTTTCATCGTAGCAGTAGTTATAATTAATAAATTAATGTTAATTAATATTCCAACACCGTTTCAATTGATCACTCTTCCGCAGAGGACATAGAGGTTAAAGGTACGACATCGTTGTCGTTAAGCCCGGCCGCGACTATTTCCGGTCACGTGCCGGCCGCCGGAAGTGGCGATGACGTCACCAGTCCCCATCAACAGCAGCAGCTGTCACTGCAGTTCAGCTTGATAGCTAATAAAGTGAGGCAGAAGTCGATGATCGCCAAGGTGTTCCACAAGAAGAAAGATGATAGTAACTGCAGTAACAGTAGTTGTAATACCTTAGTGAAGAGGAACACGATGACCTCCGATGACCTCATCCAATTTTTGGACACTGGCCAGTATTCACAGCTAGAACAGCAGCTGCAACCACCATTGCAGCAGCAGCAACAACATGGGTTAGGTGCGCTATCTTCAGCTAAGAAGACGATAATTAACGCGTTTAAAAGTGAATTTATGTCTCAGTCGCCCTCCGCGTCTCCGGCCACTACACCAGCAGCTCAAAATTTTCATTCAAGCGATGCCTCGAGAGCGAGCAAGAGCAGCAGCAGACGAGCGATGGCGAGGAAGAACACAATATCGATAGCTCCTTACTTCGCTGATGAGGACGTGGTCGACCTCGATCGCTACGAGATCCGAACCACTGAGAGGTTGTATGCAATGACCAAACCACCTCCACCATCACAACAACCACAACAACCGCAACAGTTGACGAAACAACAACAGAAACTGCAGAACAAGCTTCAAAACAAAGACGCCAAATTGAAATCGAAGAATAAAAAAATAGCTCTAGCGGCGAAAAAAGGGCACAAGAAGCTGGCGTCACTTCTTCTGCCCTCCTCATCACCCTTGCTGACGTCATCGTCTACGTCACCAAGCAAACAGCAAACAGCTGGTCTTGTGAGGGATTACAACGCAAGGCTTTCATTAACATCGAGGAGAGTTGCTAATGGTAGGGCGAGAGTGGATCACATCGAAGAGGAGTACCTGAAGGGTTGTAATAATGACGATGATGACAACGAAGATGAGGAAGATGATGATGACGACGATGGCGATGATGACGACGACGATGCTGGACAGTCCAGCGATTACTTTGCTCTCAGTGGGGCGAGTATATTGAGTGGCAAGTTCTCGCAGATTCAGCAGCAGCTTCATCCGCAACAGCAGCAGCCAAAAAATTTGCGCTTTCTATTCCCGCTCAAAACTTCAAACGTCGACGACGTGAACGACAACGGCGACAACTCTTTCAGCCGCAATAGTACGAAACGAAACTCTCACCACTCACAAGCTCCGCCTACGTCTTCGTCCTTGACATTCACAGACGACATTCCGCGGCTTTCAGATGTAGCGAGGGTGAGGAAGGCTTCGAACACGCCACTCGATCGATATGCAGTCGTACCATTCGCCGCCACAACGACGTCAGCGACACTGACAACAACAACCACAACCACAACTTCTAAAAACAACAACAACACCAGCAACAAGATGTCACATTCTTTGGACAACCTGCAAAACCTTTGCTAATGTGCTGTATTAATTTTCATTTACGAATTTTCAATTTTTTCTAATACTATCAATCAAAAAAGATACTCATATATACATATAAACATACATACATACGTACACACGTGCATACATACATACACACAAATGTACGCGCACACACACATACACATTTTTGTATTTCTAAGCAGCTTTATAGCAGAATTTTTTAGTTTTCAGCTGTCCTATTTGTTACATTCTTCGCGTTTTTTTTCCGATTTCATTGTTAGTGTGGTAGATTTTAAATGTTATAATAAATAAATAAATAAACAAAAATAAATAGATAAATAATGACAATGATAATTATACATATTTATTCAGTATTTATTTAGAAAGAACAAAAAATTTTTTACCAGCAGCAATATGTTTGTATGTATTTGTAGGTATATATTTGTTCGAGACAACTGCATATATCTTCATTGTGTTATATATTTTATATTTATTTGTCTGTTTTCTGTTTGTTCGTTCGTTCGTTCATTTCTTTGTTCGTTCGTTTGTTTGTTTAATTTTATTTATTTATCTATTTGTTATTTAAGTTCAATTATTTTAATTATATTACCTGGTGAATCAAAAACCATTATATGTATGTGTATATGTATAGACATTATTTAATATTATTAATAATTTGTTATACCTTTGCATATGTAATCAAATTAAATTATTACACACACACACACAAGCAAACAAACAAACACACACACAAACAAACACACACTTACACATTTTTCATATTTTAATACAATAAAATCTACTTTTTCTATGGTGATTTTTATTGTATATAATAAATATCATTAAACTATTATGATATACTTGCATCCTTAAGTATGTGTGTGTGTGTGTGTAATTATTGTTTTTCATCGGTTAGATTTTGCAGTAGCCTATTAACCTAGTGCTAGTACTACAACTATTCATTCATTCATTCATTCATTTCTTTCTTCCTTTCGTCCTTCCTAGTCATTTCGATAGTATTAAATTTTCACCAGTTTTGTTTGTTCCCTCTGTATGCCATTCAATCATCCGAGAGAGAGAGAGAGAGAGAAAGAGAGAGAAAGAGAGCGTTTGTTTAACTGCACTTGACATTTATACATACAATGCTTTCCGTCATTTTAACCGTATTACATTATAGCTAGTGATATTGTAGCGTAGGTATGTCGTTTTCAATTTAGAAAATTTTCAAATTTTTTAATTATATATATGTATATATACGTAATTATATATAATTATTTTTAATTATATATAAATATAATTATATATATATAAACATATATTTATATTTTAACGAAATAACATAACATAATATAAAATGAAAAATATGTATGTGTATTTGTATATTTTTATATGCAAATGTTTATACTTAATTAGTATATATGCTACTATATTTTGTATACATACACATATATTTATATGGAGTATTGTATGAATTCTACCGAATTGTTGGCATTGAACCAACAATCCGGTAGAATCCATACAACATATCCTTCCAACATATAGTTATTTATACATTATTTGTGTGTGTTGATTGTTTTACGTATAAAAATAATATCATTTAGTAGCATATATCTATTGCATAATCTTGAAGGGTTTTATTATTTAAGATTTGTATTGCCTAGCTAGGGCCAAATATATAATAATACCTAAATAAATACTAATACCTAAATAAATACGTAAATGAATGAGTGAATGAATGAATGAATGAACGATGGAATGCTTATATTTACTAAATCGATCAATACTATACAGTTATTTAGATGAATGGATGGATGGAAGGGATGAAAAATTATTGAATAAATGAATGAATGAATAGATGGATGGATGGAGTGATGTATATATCCATGGTAAATACATCATACAGTTGTTATTTAGAATAAATTAATATTAAAATGACGTCATTTTCTCAGCTAATAATTCCTTAGCGAGTTACTTCTAATATTTCAATAACTTTTACGTAAACATTAAGAATAATAATTATTTTCTTTAATTCAGAATTAAAATCCTTCTTAGTATTTTACAGAATCAGGAAAAATTGCGAGGCTAAATACAAAATTTTATATCCTGCTAAATCAAACAACGACCTGATTGTTAATCCGCTCGATGTTAGATTAAAATGGCGATCTGTTTGTCGATTTGAAACTTCATCGAAAGGTTTCCACGGCAATCAGGTGATATTTGTGAAAATTTATTCCCAAGTCGTAATTAAAAAGCTTTAAGAAGGCCCCAATTAATGCCTAATGGTAATGCATGCGAGAAAAATACCCAGGCTAGATGAGGGGTAAGTAAATTAGTAATAATTCGAATTTCTAATTATCTTTTCATTTTTTTTTTAAGTTCTGATTCTTAAATTCATAATTTTTTTTAAATTTTCGTTTGCGTGATTCGAAAAACAGTCTGAATCTGAGAGTTCTATTTTTGTTTGTAAAGTTTGAAATCTCTAATTCTCAATTTTTTTTATAATTTTATATTTGTATAATTAAAAATTAAATTAAGCTCAGTTTATCAAAAGTGATCATGTCAGTTTTATTTTATTTTCACATTTTCAGCTATCGAGAAACAGCCCAATCAGAAGTAAGTTATAATCGTTAAAAACTCATGTTTTAATTTTTTTTTATTTTAATTTTTATAATATATACATTTTAATAGTACAATTGCTGTCTAACAAAGCAAAGTTATTAACAATCTGCTATTGTTAACCAGACACTGAAACTGGACAAAAGTCTGACAATGAATAATAGCAGTGGCAGCAACAACAACAGCAGCTGTCGCTCATCCTCTAAGTACGTAGATCGGAAAATATCAAAGTATGAGAACGTTGACCACAAAAGAAGAAGCAACAGCCCCAGATCATTCTCGAACAAGCCTGGCCATTATGAGGCAGATAAGATGAAAGGTGAATTTTAACTTTTTATTTTCAACTATATTTAATATTTACTATAATTTACACTTGAATCAAAAGAAAATTTTTATTATTACACTTTATTTAGATCGTAAAACTCATAGTAAAGACGTGAAAAACAAGGATCGAAAGCACAAAGACCACAAATCTGAAGTATTTATGATCTAGTCAATCAATTAAATCTCTTCACTATAGTCACCTTTACTTTCTTATCTTAGGTAAAATGTTATTTTAGCATCCACAAACTGAAACTAATATTTTGTTTGATTAGGTGCATAGGCTGGCCGAGCGTGTTTGTGGGGATTGGTCGGAGCATGTTAGCAGATCAGGTAGTGCTATTTCCCTGTCTTTTTTTTATAATAGTTTCTAATTACTTTTGAAGCAATCATTTTTTTCTTCATAAAATCAATTATAGTTGATTATTAGCACAATTACAGCTTTGATCATAATAGTTATTAACATTCAAGCATACCATTTTTGTTACTACTTATACAAATTTTTTTACCTGAATTCACCAATTTTTCTGCAAATTTCTGCTAACCCTAACCCTACAAATTTCCTTAGTTTTTTTTTTTATAAATTTCACTTATTTTTGCAAAAATTTCTCTAATTTCTTAATATTCTCACTCTTTTTCTAAGTAATTTTTTAATTTTTTTTACCAAATTCACAAATTCCCTTTCCTACTTAACCAATTTTTCTCCATGGAAACAGGGAAGAGGTATTTTTATAACTGTAGGACTGAGGTTTCACAGTGGGAGAGGCCTGATACATGGTTTGAAGAGTAAGCTGTTCAACTATTTTAATGTTGTAGTTGTTGTTGTTGGCAACATGAATTGTTAATTCAACATTGTCATCATTATTATCACCAGTCATCATTTTATCTTTAGCGGTATAACCATCTTCAACATCACCCCCTTCATCATCATCTTAATTTATTCACCAGTGACAAAACCCCAATTCCATCCAGCAAGACCTCTGATGAGAAGTTGACAGCAACAACAACAACATCCTCTTCATCAGCAACAACAACAGAATCAAACAACAGAAACAGTTTGTAGCTTTTTTTATCAGTTTATAATTATTTTTCATCTCTACTTTTTACATTTTTCTTTTACAATATCAGTACCTGTAATCATGATGTAGCTGTGGTAGGATT
This sequence comes from Helobdella robusta, assembly GCF_000326865.2. Classification (NCBI taxonomy): domain Eukaryota; kingdom Metazoa; phylum Annelida; class Clitellata; order Rhynchobdellida; family Glossiphoniidae; genus Helobdella; species Helobdella robusta. The sequence goes on from NW_008703981.1 coordinate 3,111,062, forward strand.
TGTATCATTTAATTCTCATCTTTCCACCAAAAAAACTACTTCTCACAGAAAACAATGACAATAGCAGTGGTAACAGTAGATACGCTGCTACTGCAAACAAAACGTCGACCACCTCATCAGCCGCCAAAACGTCGTCGTCCTCGGCCAGACGCGACGTCAACAGAGACGACGTCAACAAATCTAAAAGTAAAAAATTTCCAACCAGGTCATCTGACTCCCACGACATGAACAACGACATCGATGATATCAATCACAATAACTGTCCTTCGTCAAAAGATCCGCTAACGTCTTCCTCCGCTACGAAAAGAGAAAGAAAATCATCGCCATCTTGCACCTCTCAGTCTCGATCGCCTATAGCCAGCAATCAGAGAAGCACAACATCAACTTACTACTCTCGCACTAACAACAACAACGACGACGACGATAACGACGAGGATGATATTAATAATACAAGTGGCAGGGAAGATGGTTCTAGAAGGAACGCTGCTGCTACTGCTGCTGCTGCTGACGTGAGTAGAGGAGTGGATGGGAATCGATATCATCATAGCCACCATCATGACGTTGCTACTGACAATCATTCATCGTCAAAGAAGAGCAACAGCAGTGGTAACAATGAGAGATCGAGAGAGACATACTTGGACACGAACATGCACGAAGATATGGATATATCACCTGAAAATTCCTTCCTGATAAACAACAACGACGACGATGCTAATGATAACATCAACCATGATAATGACAACACCGACAATAACATCGCTGACAGTAATTATAAGGCAGAATCAAAACGGGAGACTCTCACTTCGCCATTTTTTTCATCATCACCATTCAACAAAACTGACAACACTAACAACAGCAGCAGCAACTCAGCCAACAACAACAACAGCAACAATAGCAGATTAAACTCACCAAACTCCGGCACAAATGCTTCAACATCATCTTCCGTGGCATCCACAACAACATCTGCAACAACTCATCATGGCAGTCGAAATCAGCAGCAGCAAAATAAGCAACAATCCCTCCAGACAACACTCGATGGTCTCCAACAAGCAGTCCTCGGTCTCGTGCCTGACGGTGAGGCTTCTACATCTGCTGGCAGCAAATCAACTGTAGCCTCACAAGCAACCTTTGCCAACTGTGTTGCCCTCCTACCTGTTCTGCTGGCCCAACTGTCCAGTCAGCAACGTAGTGGCTCAGCTAACAACAACAGCTCTAATGATAATCAGCTGATCATTCAGCAAGGTTTGCTGCCTTTGTTTTGTTGGTTTTTTTTTGAAATTTTGTTTGCTGTTTGTCTGTTTTTTTTTGTATTATTCTATTGCTTTTCATGTTCTTTTTTTATAAATAATTGCAAATTATAGAATTGAAATTTGCATACAGCTATACCCCTACTGAAGAAGCTGCAGGATATTGTTGTGCACCAGCAACAGCAGCAGCAGCAACAACAGCAGAGGCAGTTGCAGCACATGTTGCTGCAGCTGTTGCAGATGCAGAAAGCCAACAATTCTGCATTGGCTGCTAATAGTGGGGGCAAGAATGCTGGTCTCAGCAGGGAGGAGCAGTTTGAATGTTTGTACTTTGACCTTTGTTTGTCTATCTGCTTGTTTGCTTGCTTGCTTGTTTGTTTGTTTG
>NW_008703981.1:3117693-3140193 GCF_000326865.2 Helobdella robusta
CTTCGACCTTCAACGATAACTGTCGTTTGAATGTTCCTAGGAGTGAATGTGATGATGACGATGATGATGATGATGATGACGATGATGTGATGATGATGATGATGGGATGATGATGAGATGATGATGGTGAAGGTGAGGATTTTTTTAAATTTTATGTAATAAAACCTGCCAGCGTCAATTAATTATTCAATTTACTTATCATGACATCATACACTCAGACATCGATCATTCATTCATTTATTTTTTCATTCATTTATTTTTCATTCCTTCACGCATCCGTCCATCCATCTATGAACCTTCGTGCGGGTTATCAGAAGTAGTAACAAATGAACTCTGCCTCTTCAAAAGGTCAGGAGGTCCACGAGGTCTTTTGATGGAGGTCAAACTCGTGACGTCACTCCTTTTACTGCTGGGAATTGGTTCTGAGGTGAAGATTTTTTTTGTTATTTGTATACAAATACACTACAAACGTGTTTCTAGAAAACAGCATTCAGTTTCAAAATTGATTTTACAGGTTAATTACATCATAAAAAAAAACAATCTACATTAAAAACTTATTTTAGTAATAAAAACCCTGGATCAAATTCATATCTACAGCTTACTACATTCTTGAAAAGAAGCCAACGAACCGGCGACTCGAGCCACTTGCGGATCGCACTTCCTGTCGGTCATCGAGGCAAACTTGAAGGACGGCGACCTCTTAAATTCTCCAGTGGCCATTTCGATCTGCTTCTCCTTCGCCAGCCTCAGCTCCATGCACACGTTGAATGCGTAGCCAACCGCGTAACTTACTCTTTCACCCTGGTTTATTTATTTCATGTTTATCTATTTTTTTTGTAAACTTATCCATAATTTATTCATTTAAAAAAACAACAACACAATAATAATAATAAATAATAATAATAATTATAATAATAACTGACCACGTCTTTGATGGTCAGAAAACCATGGCACATCCATTTCTTGGCCAGGCTGTCTCGACTGATGTAGGCGAATCCCTTTTCAGTGTTGCGGTCAGGCGAACAGAAAGCAACCTTCTCCACCGGCTGGTCTATAATTATTTCCTGTTTGTTTGTTTGTCTGTTTGTTTGTCTGCTTATTTGTTTGTTTGTTGTTTGTTTATTTGTTTTACCATTTCGCCATTCGACTATCTTTTGGTCATTTTTTTCAATCAATCGGTCGGTCGGTCAGTCAATCATTCGTTGAGAGATTCATTCACTGATGAATTATTTTATTCACGTATTCACTTTTTCACTCATTCATTCACACACTCATTCATTCATTTACTCATTCACTCATCCAATCAATCAATCAATCAATTCAACAAACACTTAAAAACTAACGGATGTAGCCTCATCGATGCCCTTCAAAAATTCCCCCTTGACCTGCAAGATGACCATTTTAGGAGCTTGACCTTGACATTGCTGATATTATTATTATTATTATTAATTATAATTAATATAATTGTTATTATTATTATTATTATCGCCATCATCATCGAGACTAACTTGCATCAACTTCTTCATAGCCTCTTCGCAGACTTGGATGCCTTTGGAGTCGTTTACTTCAGTGCAACCGAGGTACTACAATGAAAGTAAAAATAATAATATCATAAATACATACAAACACACATACACACAAACACACATACACACACATACATACATACATACAATGCACGACTAGCCAAGGCTGGACTGATTATTCTACATTTAATGTACACAACACATAAGATCGTTTAAGATGTTTATGCATGTGTTGTATATGTGTGTACGTGTCGGTGTATATGAATTAGCTGTACACCCAAGGGTATTGTACGCCTAAAACAAATGTACACATACATATGTTTGTGGCATTTGTATCGCGAAATAGAAATTTATCGATAAAATTTTGAGACCATAACAACAGCAACAAAAACAACAACAATCACAACGGTATCGAAGTCAATGACGTCAGCAACAACAACAGCAGCAGCAGCAACAACAATAATATCTACAACAGCAAAAGAGTTGTCTCCAATCTCTTACAACTCAACACGTGCTAATGAGTTTTGCCCGAATGAAATTTTTTTTCGCCTGCGTTTCTATGGTATTGGCTTCATGATTAAAAGATGGAAAGAAATAAGAATAAGGCATCTAGATATATTACCTTTACTACTACTACTTCTGCTGCTGCTACTACTACTACTACTGCTACTGCTACTGTTACTACTACTACTACTAGAGAGAGAGCGCTTCTGAAGTAAACTCATAAGAAGCGCCATACAAATTCTACAATACAATACAATACTACTATATATATAAGATTACACAATAAAATGTACTAACTTGTAGTAGAAATTGGCAAGTGCCATTTCTAACTCTCAGCTCGTCCTCTTGCCAATCATCTTCATTCTCCTTGTCCTCTTCCTCATCACTGTTACCTCTCTTTTTACGAAGACTGAATGTTTTTTTTAATTTGTTCATTTAGTAGTAGAAGCGGTTGTTAGTAGTTGTGGTGTGGTGTGGCTCTCGTTGGAGGCGTGTGGCTCTTGTGGCTGACGTTTTTGTTGATGTCTCGACTAATGCTGCTTGTGAACTTGTTAAATAGACATTCTTAGGATGGCCAATGGGCGTTTGTTAGTTTTTATTCAATTAAAGAGGTTGATTTCATGGTTCTGAAGTTAATCGAGGTTGATGTGGCTGTGGTTGTTGTGGTCGTTGTGGTTGTGGTTGCTGTGGTCGTTGTGGTTGTTGTTGTAAAAAGTACCCAGTCTGGAAATAAATTTAAATAAACAACGAACTATAATAACAATAAATAAGTCCAATTGAAACCGCTATTTAAATTTTCAAGGTAAAAAAAATTGAAACATTTTCCTCTTTCCAAAATGTTACCACACCGCCACCACCACCACCACTGTCGCTCGTCAACATCGTCCTCATAAGCATAACCTTGTTTGTGTCAAAATTTCCGTACAAATACATGGATACTTGGAGAAAATGTTGAGACTGGAGGCGACATGTACATAAGTATTTATGCCGGTATGTATGTATGCATGTATGTATGTATGTATGTATGTATGTATGTATGTATGTATGTATGTATGTGTGTGTGTGTGTGTGTGTGTGTGTGTGTGTGTGTGTGTGTATGTATGTATGTATGTATGTATGTATGTATGTATGTATGTATGTATGTATGTATGTATGTATGTTTGTTTGTTTGTATATATGTATGTATGTTTTTGTATGTATATTTGTATACACGAATGTATGTATTCACCACAGCCTTCCAATAGTAAGAGCGATCGTTATTCGTATGCAATTGCATACGTATGTAGGTTTGCGTTAACGTAGTATATGTGCATGTTGTGTGTGTGTGCTGCATTGTAATCATCGTTCTCATCGTCTTCATCATCCTCATAATCCTCATCATTATCCTTTAAAAATAGCATCACGGTGATATAGAGCAGCTCCTAAAACGCTGTTACATCCCAGTGTATACATACAACAACATACATACATACACAAAAACACACACACACACGCATACATACATACCATGTATGCATTCATTGATATTTTTAAGAGATCTGTTTTGTATCAAATAATATTTCTGTCGTTATTTATGAGTTTATTTTAAATGATTGATTTTTTGTATTTTGCAGTTTAAATTACAATTTGTTATACTTTTATTATTATTATTTCATCAAATATTCATCGAAATTTGTAATAAAATTACCAGAATCAACAGAATAATACATGTTAAAAAAGGAACAATTTTTTTCACATAAATTCACTTTTAGTTTTCTTTGAATTGTCAAAAGCAAATTTTCAACTATAGTCACATGAACCTTAACATCTTATCACAATGTTTAAAAGTCTAATCTTTCTATTTCTGCGACGTTTTTCCTTTAATAATTCTTCCTCTAGTCGCAAATAAAGTTGTATTTGTTAAATTTATTTATGAAAATTCGTAAGTTCACTTCACTTTTTTGCAAGAGACTGTTTGCTGTTTATTACAATGTAATAATTACATTTAAAATTACAATTACATTTCATTGCAATTATTTATTAATTATTTTTTATTTCAGTTTAGTTAGGTTTGGGTTAGTAGCTAATTTTTGTTACAAATTTTTGTCCACTCTAGCCACTTAGGAAGAAGAAACAAATGGATGTAAATTCACTAGAAGTAAATGTCACAACACTAATAAACTGGCAAGATGCATTGCAAATACAAACTTCCACTCGACCTTCCGCTTCTGCCATCGACTTGCCAGAAAACTTACTCAGAAACGGACATTATGACAAGTCACCGTTCCCGTTAGATGAAAAAATTAACCAAAAAATAGCATTCTGGGTTGGTAATGTTTGGCTGCTGAACGCCGACGCAATTGTCTGCTGCAACAATGAAAATTTCACTTCAAAAACAGATTTAATCACAAAACACACACTTATAAGAGCTGGTAAAGATTTAATAGTGGAATTACGACAAACTGTGAGATACTGCAGAACAGGTGAGGCCAAATTAACGTCTGGTTACTTGTTGCCTGCATCTCACATCATCCACACAGTCAGTCCAAAGTATAGTCACAAATACACAACTGCTGCTGAGACGTCGCTTCACAATGCATACAAAAATGTTCTGGTTCTTGCACGAGACAATAACATTCGGACATTGGGGCTGAGGTGCATTCATTCATCTGTCTGCAGGTACCCACCATTCCTCGGGGCAAATGTTGCCCTTCGAACTATTCGTCGATTTTTAGAGAAGTGGGGAGACAAGTTCGACAAGATCGTGTTGGCAGTTTCAAACCACAACAAAGAGGCTTACAGTGCTTTGCTTCCTCTATATTTTCCAAGAAACAATCAAGAAGAACTGGCTGCAAAGTATCAACTGCCACAAAATGTTGGCGACGTAGATGGACAACTTTTTTTGGAAGAACGACAGATTCGAATCTCAGCCAATCCCATCTGCACAAATTTAGTGAGGAATATAAATGAAGCAGAGCTGTACAGCGATGAAGAGGACAGGAGCAGTCAGGACAGATCGAGTGGTGGCTTCATAAGACAGCAGGTGCATTTGCATTGATTGCATATTTCACTTTTATTTGCTCTTATCTACCAAATTTTTTTTTTGTTTAATTTCAGTTCAGAGGCATAAATGAATCATTCATGAAAGCCAAAGAAAATGTTGACAAGGAAAGATTGAAGAGACTACAGACAGGTGGAAATCAGATGATCTTAAATAAGCAGCCAATCAGGAAAGAATTCTACAAACGTCTGCTAATCAGAGCAAAGAAAGAGGATTTCACTGATTTTATTAGAAGAAGGTGGTGTTTTTATCTAATTGTTCCTAATTCAATCATTTCATTTTATTTGGACATTTGCAAGTTATCCTTATTAAGCTACTATGAAAAAATTACCTACCAATCGACCCAAATTAGGTTCATATATCAGTCAGGAGTCGATAGGGAGGGAAGAGCGGTTGTTGTTTTCCTCGTCCAGAGGTGGAGAGCCTTGATTGAGGATCAACTGATGGGGCGTCATCACACACGTCGCCGACATAGCTTCGTCTACCAGAGCATGCCTAATCTTAATGATAATCCTAATCTCTCAATCGGTTGGCGAATTTTGATTCTTTGGTATTATTGCTTCATTGTAAACACTTTTCAATTTTCGTCACAGCTTCCTTGACGTCGTCACTACCTCCTGAAATTAGTGAGCTGCATCGATTATTTTTCATCAGTCAGTTGGACCCCATAGTCGATCGGCCGTACGTCTTCATCTACGTCCATTCGCTGTCCAACAAGGACGATCTATTACCTTCTAACAAGTGCATGCAGGCCTTGCTGGGCATGTTGCATCCAAAGTTAGTTGCTATTACTAATTAGTGTTTCAGTGTACATTTTTATACGTTGCGTGTTTGTATAATTATTTCATTCTCCTCTTTCAGTATTTTGCATTCATTTTGATGAATAGCAAATTTTGCACCGACCTAACTACTCCATGCAGGTACGTGACAAACCTGAATGCCTTCTACATCCTACATAGCACGCTCATCAACAAGATTAAAAGTTTCTTCAAATTTCCGTCGGAGCTCTACGATAGGACGACGTTCGTGAAGGGGGTGGAGCATTTGTATTCACTGGTCAGTCCCGACCAATTAGAACTGCCTGGGTTTGTCCTTGCACATGATCTGGACCTTTACGGAGTTAGATATTACGAACCAGACTCTAGAAACTTCCTGAGGATTTGAAATATATCCAGAAGACAAGTCAAAAAAATTGAAATTTTGAATGGATTAAAAGACTAAGTGCCTATTTACTATCATTATAAACATCACTTACTACTATTATTACTACTACTACTGTTGTCGCTCTACTGCCACTACAATTATTATTACCACAGCTGCCACCGCTGCTAATACTTTAATGTTTTACTGTTACCAAAGTAGTAACTTTATAAAAAAAAATCTATTACTACTGTATATCTCTTTAATTATGTTAACATTTAAAAAGAAATCTCTCCCGAATTGAATTTCAATGTCTTAAAACGTATTACATTATATATTTTGCTTAGTTTTGAAGAATTTTTTTTAATGTGTTTCTGTGTTTTTCAATTAGTTTTTCCATTTTTCTCCGACACAAACATTGTTTTGCAATGGCATTTTTTAAATTAATGTTTGGATGCATCTCTAGTTTTGTTGAATTCTTGTTTCTACTACAATTAATTTATTGTCTTGTGTGTACATAATCATTATTTTGTGACTAAAGAACAGTTAAATATCTATGAACAGTTCGTCTCTCTCACTATTACATAGTCTTTTGTTGCAATTTCGTGAATAAACTCAACGTTTTTTGAATTTTTTCAACATAATAATGACAACGAAATGAAAATAAATTATAAATTAATTTAATGTAAAATTTATGACGTAGTCGAATTACTAAAAATAAAACATTACTTATGGGCGTGATGGCTCAATGGTTAAAGGCGCCTGGTCTTGCTATTGCAGTGACTGGGTTCGAATACAAAGAGATTCCCGCCTATCATATGCAATGTGTGTGATGCGTGGTTTGCACGCGTATTCATAAACGCTGTGTGTGTTTGTCGTTGAAACCTCTGAAGCAAACGCAAAAGAGAGAGAAAAACCTTTAACCTTTTATGATGATACATATTTTAATTCATAACTCCTCCCAATCTTTATTCAAAGAATTCCTTTTATTTACAAGAAGATTTGAGAGAAAAAAATTACGATAACATAGATATAGAAACCGGAAAGTTTCAACATCTATGCTCAATAATGAATGACGTCACAGTCTGCAATAATAATCATGAAAAACTTCGAAACAAAGAAACGACAATGAAGAAAAGTACAATGAAATAAAATCCACAATGATGTAAACTTTTATTGACCGAAAAAGGTAAACTAGTGATGAATTAGTAATCCGGCAGAGCAGTCTCATGCCACGTGATAAAATACTGACCAATCACGATTCGGCCGTCGTATATATATATATATATATATATATATATTACATATATACATACATATATATACAAATATATAAACGAATAATTTCTTTATACTGTCAATGCATTTTGAATTAATTTGATCGTGTATGTAAGTACAATGACGATAAAAGCATTTTTGTTGCAATGACTAAAGACCGAGAGTATGTAACTAATGAGAGTAATAATAAATAAATAAATAAATTATAATAAATAATAATAAATTAATAATGATGATGACGACGATGTTGATTGTAGGATTGTTATGCTTATTGCAAACGTTTGAGTCGTAGCACACACTGGTGGTAGTAGTAGCAGCAGAGCAGGGAGACAGTACAACAATAATACTAGTGTAGTAGTGACGGTGATAATGATGGCTGGAAAAAAAATGGCACACCTCCAATGAAAATAATTAATAATGATTTACAACAGTAAAAATTATAAAAGTGAAAATAATAATAATACAGATAATAATAAAATATAATTAAATTTAATTTCCTTCTTCACCAAATAGAGACAGTTGCCAGAGGAAAAATTTCTACATGCAACAACCAATAAGAAACAGAGACATACTAATCCAAATATAATCTTCGCCATGTATTGACTCTGAAAACACACACACACACAAATAGACACACACACACAAATAGACACACACACACAAATAGACACACACACACAAATAGACACACACACACACAAATAGACACACACACACAAAGACACACACACACAAACATACAAAATTAGTCTATAGTAGCGTAATAATATTGCATTATATACATACATAATAAACTTGTCACACACACACACACACACACACACACACACACATATATATATATATGCTGGTAAAAGACCATAATTAATGCAATAATTTATTAAATCTACCGAATTTCTAGCGTTGGATATATTTTTTATTACATTTATAACTATTAAAGTTAGAATAATATACAGTTTCCCAATTCATTCTCGAGTGCATAGGGCCTGCTTCGATTCTTAGATCATCTTCAGCACTTGCCGCAGTTTGCAATGAATGCAAATCACAGGAACAGAGGCCTAGGTCATACAAATCCCCTATATGAACTGCAACAAGTGCCGGGTTGTACAAATTCACTATACATACTTTAATAAAATAAATAAGAATTTGAATTAGAATTTGGTTAGAAATATTGAGAAATGTAATGAAAAACTACCCAACGCTAGAATGTCGGTAGATTTCGTAAATTACTGCATATATATATATATACAAAACTGAACTGTTAAAAAAGTATTTTTATTTATTTAACTCAACACGATACTATATATATATATATATACACACACAAATATATATGATTATTATTATACTTATACATATTCCAAGCCCAAGTGTGAATGAGAAGTACATATCTAAAGATCGCAGCAACGCATACTAGCAGCTTCATTATTATGGATGTAATGTAACTTGACTATAAAAGTCAAAAAATAAATATGAGAATAATAAAAATATTAATTATTACCGTAATTATTTGTAATATTATTATTATTTGTAATAATAATATTATTATTTGTAATATTATAATTATTTATATTATTATTACTATAATTACGAAACGATGCGACCGGATGACAACCTGAGTTAAGATTATTTTCCAAGTCAAGACCGTAAACCAGCATACATAAAATAAAATGAAGAGAGCATTAATAATTATAATATAATACTAGAGAGAGAAAGGAGAGAGAGAGAGAGAAAGAGAGTGACAGGAGAGAGAGAGAGAGAGAGAGAGAGAGAGAGAGAGAGAGAGATAACCATAAAGTGTATGCATAAAACATAATAATATGAAACGCACTTACAAACAACAACGTTGCCAGTGAAACATAGGAAACGACTAATTATAACATAACTAATGAGTGAATGAATAGTCCAAACACGCACGCACGCACAAACACACGCACACACACACACACAAACACACGTACACACACATATTTATATATATTGATTATAAGTTAGCAATTCATCTATTTACAAGTGTTCGCTATTAAAACGACATTTTCATGTTAACATTAATTTCAATTTTGTCTCTGTACATTAATAATAACGTATAAACGAATAGATAATAATAATAATAATTAGTGATAATAAAAAACATTAATTATTATAAATTAAAATAACAAAAAAGAGAGTACAGTATTGTGTTGATCAGCATGTCACTTCCTACAAAACCGATCAATCAATCAATCAATCAATCAATCAATCAATCAATCAATCAATCAATCAATCAATCAATCAATCAATCAATCAATCAATCAATCAATCAATCAATCAATCAATCAATCAATCAACCAATCAACGAACGAACGAACGAATGAAAGAAACGGCAACACACAAAAAGAATTAGTATGGCCTTGAAGGGTCGCCTGCATCGGCCCCGAACCCCCCACTGATACTACTACTACTAGTACTGCTGCTGACACTAGCGCTGCTGCTACTGCTACTACTGGCGCTTCCGGCAAGTGACGCCATAACTATGCCGCTACCTCGTCCGCCCAGACCGCTGTCGACGCCATTGCAGGCGATGTCCTCATTCTCCATGGCGCACTCAAGAGTCGGCGAATCAGCGCGAGATTTCGGACCCCAGATTCTGACGGTGTTGTCGTCTGAGGCGCTCGCCAGCATTGAGGGTATCTGTGGGTTCCAGTGGACGCAGTTGACCGTGCCGTTGTGGCCCTCCAAGGTCGTCAGGGGCAGTTCGTTGTTCACGTGCCATATGTAGATCTTCTGGTCTGTCGTTGGTTGGTTGGTTCATTTTTTTTAATTTTGCTCCGTTTGTTTAGTGATGTAGTGAGCAATAAAATTGGTAATGGTACTGAGAACAATAAAAAAAAATGATTACAACTCTAATAATAGCGAAAGAAGTATAAGAGGTGGCCAGCACCTTCGCTTCCGCTCGCAATGAAGTCTTCATTGAGGCCACCGAATGTCGAATGGACAGTGAAGAAGCCCTGCGTTGGTCCCCTGTACCTCCTGCAAGATGACGTCATCGTCAGCCTCATCATCATCCTCATCATCATCATCATCAACAACAACAACAGCCATCCATCTCTATCTTAATCATCATGATAGACAGATAAAAAGTTAATAGTAAAATACTGGCTAGCCAAACGTCAGACTAGACAAAATATTTATAGGTAGTAGTAAGCGAAGTTATGTATAAAAGTGGAGGACCTAATTAGAGTCTTACAGCCCATGTCCCACATATTTATGCCCTGATTGGCCACATTCAAGATGATTCTGTCTGCCTTCGAACTCAGGGTGAATGATATTATAGAGCCATCCTCTTGAAAACTGCAGAGGAGATGAAATATTTGTTTAACATCACTTCAAAAGGTGGAGTGAATAAAAAATTATAAATATAAGCAAATATAATGAAAGAATGCAGCAGTCTACCGGACACACTTTCATACGTCAATTTCAGAACATGAACTACATGATAGATATCAAAGAGCCTAGAAGCGCTAACAGATTATTATCAATATGATCCTCAAAATTGTAGCTCCGAATTCGGTTGTGGGTGTCTGCAGCGATGACAGTCTGGTTGTCTGGTAGGCAGGCTAGGTGTTGCACTCTTATGAAGTCCCACATGGAGTTTAAGTGGCCGTCTGTGTTCTGTTTGTTTGTCGTGTTTGTCGGTTGAATGTGTTTGTCGTGTTTGTCGGTTGAATGTGCTCTGAGTCGTTCAAATGCGTTGTTTGATGTATCGTTTTGTTGCCATCATCATCATCATCATCACCATCAACTAACACAAGAGTAGAAGTGGCCCTTCAGCCCCCCGCAGACGACCTTGGTACCGTCGGCGTACCAGCTGGCAGTGGTCAGCAAGTCTTCCGACGACTGATTCAATTTTGATTTCAACTCACCTGTCTGAATGGATGAGCAATTTAAGAATTGAGGGAGAGAGAAAGAGAGAGAGAGAGAGAGAGAAATAGTGAGAAAGGAAGAGAGAGAAGTGGAAAAAAAGTAAGAAAGAGAATTTATAAAATGGGAACGAATGACCGACTGAACAATTGTGAAAGAGAAAAAATGGCGGAAATAAAAAAAAAACTGACCATGACATTCCATATAGAGAGGTCGCAGCCATCTTCCGAGCCACAGACAGCCAGGTGGGTGGAGTCAGGGCTCCAAGCTAAATACGTTACCCCATTCATTGGACCATTCAATGTTTTCTTTAATGTAAGGCGGAAAGTTTTCTAGAAACGACGACGACGATGATGATGATAGTGACGATGAAGACGAGAAATAAAGTGATGATGAGGAAGAAGATGATGAAACATACAACCGATCAATCCAACAAAATATCAAAAAATTTAACAATTAAATTCCCCAAACAATCAATCAATCAATCAATCAACCAATCAATCAATCAACCAATCAGCCAACTAACCTCATCGACGTCATAGATGATGAAATGTGAGTCCTTCAAACCGGTTGCCAGCATTTTCCCATTAGGGGAAAATTTACAGAACAAAACCTCGTCAGTGCCATCAGCCAAGATTTGCGTCGTGCAAGTTGGAAAGTCATCTCTATACACGTGTGTGTGTGTGTGTGTTAGTGTGTGTGTGTATGTGTTAGTGTGTGTACGTGCGTGTACGTACGTGAGAGAGAGTGCGTGTGTGTGATGTTGACTTACACACATACCAAAAACCAAAAAATTTGTAGTGATGGTAGGCAATTTAAAACGACAACAACAACAACAACAACGACGACGACAATTATAGTAGTGATGATAATAATAATAACAACAATTAGGAATGGGATGGATTTATAAACAACTACAACAAAAATTATAATGAGAATGAGGATGAAGAAGAAGAAGAAGGAGATGAGGAGGAGAAGGAAGAGGAGGAAGAATACAAACCTGGAGCACATGTGGTCAGTTAGGAGGGACAGACTGTGGAGTGGATCAGACATTTGTGTGTTGTGATACTGGCATTTGGACACCTAGCATCATCATCATCATCACCATCATCATTACTACAATCATCATCATTATTACTATCATTATCATCATCATCACCATCATCATTACTACAATCATCATCATTATTACTATCGTCGTCGTCGTCATCACAATCGTAAATGGCAACCGACCTGATATTCAAGTGATTGACTCAGTAGTGTCAACAATCTCTGAGGCGGAACCATGATTGATGAAGGAAGGAAGGCTGGATGGACGAACAAATGAATGAATGAATGAACGAACAAATGACTGAATGAACGAACAAATGAATGAATGAACGAATGAATGAATGAACGAACAAACTATTACACAGCGAATCTTATAGCGAAGATTCGACCTATTAAAATATATCAATAAACTACAAATACATTCCCAGGCACACAGATTCACACACACACATATAAATACACACCTATAAGTACACATACATACACAAACACACACACGCAAACACACACATACACACGTATGCATACAAACATTAAAACATACAAACCTTGCAACGAGTCGAGTAGGGTGGACCTTGACAGAGATCCCTTACCGGGCCACTTCGACATACGACGGAGATCATCTGAAGAACTGCACATCAGATATCTAGCAATTTACAGTTTGTGTGTGTGTGTGTATATTGTTATGAATAAATGAATGAATGAATAAATGAATGAATAAATGAATGAACGATTGAACGAATGAATGAATGAATGAATGGTGAACATACGAGCTTAGCTTGTGAACATAGTCAGTCTTGAATTTGAGCGGAGTCACCTGTGTTCTCAGGATGTCAAGAGCATTGTGAAGGTCACCTACGACGTCATCATCATCGTTATCAACATCATCATCATCATCATCATTTTCATCATCAGCAGCAACAACAACATAGCCCTCATTAACATCATCAAAGACAGACAGTAGCAGCGTCACCTACGACAACATCTTCTTCATCACCACCACCATCATCATCATCATCATCGCCATCATCGTAAAGAAACAACACATCGTCATCTTCATCACCGTCAACAACAACTCAACAACAGCATCATCATCATCATCAAAACACAGACAACAACGTAATCATCTCACTCAATGATGATGATGATGCTTATAAAAATAATAATGATGACGATGATAATGATGATGTTAATGACGACGATGATGATAATGATGATCATCACCTGACTCCAACACCTCCATATACTTCTGTTCAAACAGGAGAAATTTCATTTTCTGTTAACATAAAATGATTGATTGATTGATTGATTGATTGAGGCCATTATAAAAAGAAGAATGATTGAGTGGACAAAGAAATGAACAAAAAAATTAACAAAGGAATGAATGCATAATTAAATGAAATGAAACCACAGGTGAAATGAGAAGAATGTTTAAGAGATGATGAATAAATGGTTGACTGATTGATTGAATGAATTTATGAATGAAGAAATGAGTGAACAAACGAACGAACGAACGCACGAATGAATGAATGAACGAACGAAAAAATGAACGAATGAAAACATCAACAGCATAAACAAACAAACAAACAAGCAAACATACTGTAAGATCTAAGGACGAGATGTTGTAGACCAGTTGTAAATTATCCAAATCTGCTTCAGCCTAAGAAATTAAAATAAAATAACAACAATAATAAATAATAATAATAATATTAATAAATATTATAACAATCATATAATACAAGGGACGACATCATCCAAACACCAACATGAACATTCTTAACTTAGATGCACTTAAATAATAAGAATACTATTAAAATGATATAAATAAAACAGCTATAATTATTAATAATTATAGTCATAATAATAATAATATTATTATTATTATATCCTTACCAAATCCCACATTCCCTCCAGAACATGTGTCCTTAATTTGGATGCATTTGGATCTTCCAGTATACAACTGGACTCACAAGCTAGCTGGTTGAATGTATGGCTGTGAGGAAGAATATTATGTCGAATTATGAATAACAATTATAGTAATAATTACTACTAATTATAATATTTTAAAGTAATAATAATAATAAATAGTGAACTGACACTGATTTTTGTTATGTTTCTTATTTTACTAGTTTTTTGAAATCTCAAATTACAAGTCTAGATAACTGAGAAGTGAGTTTATTTTATTAAGGGAAAGGAGATAAAGATATGTGCGTGTATGTATGTGTGTTTGTTTGCATGCGTGCGTGTGTGTGTGTGTGTGTGCATGCCAAAATTGACTTCCAAACAGTCTTGCATAAATATAAGCAGTCTAACCAAAAATATTGTTTCAATAAAAATTGTATCTTAAATGAGTATCATTTATGTTTAAACACATTTATGTAATGTATACTACTATAATGTATAATTAACCAACTACTATACTGTATGCATACATGTATGTATGTAAGTGTGTATGTATGGATGTATGTTTGTATGTATGTATGGATCTATGTATGTGTTCTTGCTTATATGTGTACATATAACACATGTATACATGTTTAAATTCAGGCAGGCATAAGTGTATGTCTACCTGAATCTTTGGGAATAATATTAAAATTGTTAGTAATAGAATATTTGAATAGTGATCAGACTGGTAAAAGTGATTAGTGGTCAGAAGCACTAATAACAGCTGTAGTAGTAGCTTCAGTAATAAGTAGCAGTAGCACTAGCAAGCAGTAGTAGCATTACATTTAAAAAATTATAGCAGAAATTATAAAGGATCCTAAATGGAGAATAGAAATCTGTAAAAATGAATAACACAGACGAGATGGTCGGCAATTTCTATCTTGGCTCACTGGATTTTTAAAAATCTTTTGTAATCTACACTTTTTAATTTGAATTAAAATTACAAATTAATATTCATCTTTAAAACAAATTCATAATTTTTATAAACAAATTCAAAATTATGATTATAATATATTTAAATTATATTATAAATTAACTAAACACGAACTTGAAACCCAGGTATCTCAGGTGCTGCCCGATTATTCGAATTATTTCGATATCAGTGTTTGAAAGGACTTTTTGAGGGGTAGGCTCAACATTACCATTACCATTCATATTCAAAGATGGAGACGTACTAACTGATTTACTGTTTTTGTAGCAGGCCAGTCCATACGAGTGGCCGTGGTTGGGTAATGGAGAACCGACGGCTGATTTATTTACGGCCGAATTTGTTGTGGAGAGCTGTTCTGT
Source organism: Helobdella robusta (assembly GCF_000326865.2). Lineage (NCBI taxonomy): Eukaryota > Metazoa > Annelida > Clitellata > Rhynchobdellida > Glossiphoniidae > Helobdella > Helobdella robusta. The sequence continues at coordinate 3,133,366 of NW_008703981.1, forward strand.
GGCACATTCACCCTCGTCAATCATCATTCCGTCATCCATCATGGTCGAGTGTCTTTTGCAACTCCCTCTGGCGGCTGTCATCTGATTTGAAACAAATTAATTCTCTTCTCGATACTTCAATGACTGTTTCCCGAAGACTCAGTTAGGCAACTTTAATTAACGAACGTTTGTTTTACTGATAGTTAGCTTAGCAGCTGAAATTAATTATAAAATGGATGGAGAGCGAATTCAGTTTACGCACGAATTTAACTGCTTACGACGTTTTAAAAATAAATTTTTCACCTGGAAAATGTTCATGAACGAGTGTCAAAAATATTAAATGTAATTTCGTCCGGAGAATTAAAGTTAAAAATTGAAAATTTGACAGAAAATCGCATCACCCATTGTTGTTTGAGGTATATTTTCACGTTATGATAGATAAACCAACACTGGTTCTCAGTTAGCTAGCGGCCTTGACTTTTAAATTTTCAGTACTAATTACCTCAGAATTTAATCAAATAAATAACTAATTTAATCAAAAGCACTTTTAAATTACTTATTTTATTATTAATAATAGCTGCAAAAGTATATAAAAGCGTTATTTTAACATTCTAAATGGCTTTTTTAGCTAAATAGTTAAATAAGGCGAATCAATGATGCTCTACTTATGCTTTCAAAACTACCTAAAACACTATTTTTAAACGAATTTGAGCGTAAAAATAAATAATGACGATAATTCGGACATTAATTTAAGGAAAAAATTTACCAAATTAAGTAAATTAGTGACAGATTATGTCAATAATTTCTTGAACAACGGCACAGCTGATTTCATTTAATCTATTAATAGCATATACTCCATTGTTAGGGATGGACTGTTGGCAATACGAAAAATTTTTCCACAAAAATCACATTTGAAGCGAATATTTTCAAAAAATTCGATAATTTCGCTTATAAACATATTTTTTAATTCCTAATATACACTATATATGTAGAATGCTGTACATTTAATTACTTACATGAGTATTAAACGAATCAATTACAAACATTAGGTTCATACTGTATTAGATTCTACTGCACACAATGGATATATCCATGTTCCATATGTAATGAAGCACCTAATATTAAACACATCCTCACAAAAGATTTTCAAACGTTTCAGAGGCAACAACAACCTCAACAACTACAATCTCAACAACTACAATCTCAACAACTACAATCTCAATAACTACAACCTCAACAACTACAACCTTAACAACTACAATCTTAACAACTACAATCTCTCATCAAAAAACTAATTCGCCCCAACTATCTACCTGCCTTAAGTCAACACACTCCATTCAAGACCGTTATATAGAGTTATATAAGGTTATATAGAGTTATAGATGGTTATATAGAGTTATATAGAGTTATATATCATTATATAAAGTTGTATTGAGTTATATAGGATTATATAGATTTAAATATAGTTACATAGGATTATATAAAGTTATATAAAATTATATAGAGTTGTATAGAGTTATATAAAGTTGTGTAGGATTATATAGAGTCATATAGGGTTATATAGAGTTATATATAGTTTTATAGAAAATAACAACCTCGTCATCCATCCTCTACTAACAACCAACCAAAACTACTACACACAACTTTCGTCAGGGCATGCACAACTACCGAGTAGCCACTCAATCAACATTCCAGGCTAAGACCTTCATCCCAGGACACCTCAAATAAATCAGCACTAATGAAACCTTATATCATTTACTCTATTTCGTTATCCTTCCTCCTATCGGTCACTTTACTAACCTACAAAATCATAAACTAGTATATTAATAAATTATTTTATTTATCTGTCTTTTAAACCATTAATTTTATATTTTATGCTTTAAATATTTTATATATTTTATGTATTTTAAACATTTTTCACCGTTATTTTTTTGTTATTATATATTATATGTTATTATATATTATTTATGTTATTATATATTATTATTGCCTTGCACATAGCTTCTGGGTCTGTCAGATTTTGAGTTTTTTAAAGAATAATTAAAAAAGTTATTATGTTGATTTATTTGCAAACGTAATGTTGGTTTACTCTTCATGTTATTGATTATATAGCAGAATAAAACGCTATATAAATAGGTTTTTTTATCTTAATTATATTGTATACAAACAGATAAACATTGTTTCAAGCTTTCTGCATAAAAGTTTCAATTATTCTTCGTCTATTAAAGTTCAAAAGTCATTTATTATAAATAAAATTAACGATCACAATGCCACAGTGTAACAATATTAATAATAGCAATAACAAAAATAACAATAAATATAATAATAACAAATATAAATGGTAATAATAATTGAATATTATCACATTGTATAATATAATCTAAAATGTTGTGGAGCGACTTACAATTGGATCGTTGGTTAGTAATATTTTACATACATACATACATACATACATACATACATACATACATACATACATACATACATACATACATACATACATACATACATACATACATACATACATACATACATACATACATACATACATACATACATACATACATACATACATACATACATACATACATACATACATACATACATACATACATACAAAGCACGCGCAAACTACAGACACCTACATGGAGCGTTGGTTACCTTTCCTACTCGAGAATCTTTAAATCGATAATGCTATGAACGAGGGGACGAATGAATGAACAAAAGAACGAATGAATGAACGAACGAACGAATGAATGAATGAACGAACGAACGAATGAATGAACGAACGAACGGATGAATGAATGAATTCATCATCATAATCGTCGCCATCTTCTCATAATTAACAATCATCATGAATAATACCGATGATCACATCTGTTATAACGTTTGCCTCTTGCAATCAATTTTTTGATCTTGCTATAGTTGTTGTGGTTGATGTTTTTTGTTTTTGTTGTTGCTGCTGTTGCTTTTGTTGGTGCTGTTATTGCTATTGTTATTGTTGATGTTATTGTTGTTGTTGCTGTTGTTGTTATTGCTATTGTTGTTGTTGATGTTATAGTTGTTGTTGTAGTGTTGCATCGTTATTGATGGCGTTTATCTTATGAGTATCTTGCAATTTATGTGCATAGCGAAATTTTTTTTTTTTAAATTCGCAAAAAAAGTGTGTCAAGTTTCACGCACAAAAACCTACACGAACGCACACACAATAGCACGCACGCACACACAGAGACACAGACAGACAAACAGAAAGACACGCACGCACACAGACACACGTGCATACATACATACATACATACATACACTCAGAACCAGCAACAAACGATACGACGAGCCGACGACATCCAAGCTTTTTCATTATGTTACCTTTCAAGCACCACGACTCTCCTGCTTGTATGTTCGTAGGTGTGTTTGTATGTTTGTATACTTGTGTGTAGGTCTGTTGTGTGTGTTTGTTTGTATGTATGCTTAATGGTATTAATATAATTATATGTTTGTATGCATGTTTGTATACTCCTTGTATGTTTTTTCGCTTTTGTTTGTGCATCCTGGTGTATATATAAAGATTTTTGCGTAGACCTGACTTCCGTGCGTGCGTGCGTATGTACGCAAACAAATGTGTGCACTGCGTAACTTGTGCATTTGTTGGCACCGTTCACAATTAATGAATTTGTATGTCGGAAACAAACAACGACACATGCAGACGACATCCAACACAACAACACAGAAAACAACAACAACACACACACACGTACACACACATCTGCACGCACAACACACACGTAAACACGCACACACAACAACGCAAACGCGCAATTCTTGCATCAACCAACCTACCTACCTACCTACCTGCCTCTGAATGAAGCGATGCAAGGCTACAAATATACAATGCTCCATACAAAATATACAATGCTTCATACAAAATATACAATGCTTCATACAAAATATACATTGCTCCATACAAAATATACAATGCTTCATACAAAATATACAATGCTTCATACAAAATATACAATGCTCCATACAAAATATACAATGCTTCATACAAAATATACAATGCTTCATACAAAATATACAATGCTTCATACAAAATATACAATGCTCCATACAAAATATACACTGCTCCATACAAATGCGGGATGCAATATACAATAATGTATATACAATATTGTATATACAATATTGTACATATTAATATTTGCCACATATCAATTTTCTCTATATGTGTTTTATGACTGTTGGTCAGAAGTTTCTATAATGTGTAAAAGTTTTATCAATCAAACAATCAATCATTCATCAAACCAACCAACCAGCCAACCAACCAACCAACCAACCAACCAACCAACCAACCAACCAACCAACCAACCAACCAACCAGCCAACTAACCAGCCAACCAAACAACCAGCCAATCAATCGGCCATTCAAGCTCAAGTTAGAGCAGACCAATCATTAATTTTAATTTAACTCTTTCCGAATACATTTTACGTCATTCTGATGTCACTTACTTACGTATACAGATACCACATGTACGTCGGTGTATAAGTATCCTTGTATCTCTCTCTTTCTCTCTCTCTCTCTCTCTTCCTCGCTTTCTCTATTTATTTTTGTATATATATATATATATATATATATACACATATACATTCTATTTTCTCTTGCCTATATATATATATATATATATATATTGTTCTTATATTATATATATATATATATGCCACGTTCTAAAATATAGGCAAATGTTTAGAGATATATAATCGATATATTCAAATCTATATATACTTACACTATATATATATATATATATATATATATATTTGTATATATATCTGTATATATAAATGTACGTATGTATCCATGTATGTATACACATATCATAGTATTTAACAAATGCATTGGAGCTTACTTTGGGATATAACATCATCCAACGGAATGATATCAATAAATTATGATACTAAAAGATACATAATAAAATACTTGAATGAATAAATAAATATATATTATTATGTTTATATATTATGATAATTATAATATAATAATATAATATTTATTAAATTATGAATAAGTTACTCGTTGAAGAACTTTCTTGGAAGGCGATTTATCTATCACTTGCATTATTTTTTAGGCTTATATTATTTAAATAAATACATAATTATTACTATCAGATAATTATAAACAAATAAATAATAAATATATATAATAATATATTGCCTTTTTTATTATATATCATATATATATATTTATTTATATATACATATATATATTTATATCTATAGAAGGTTTCATTTTAATAAAAACATCATCATAATTTTTACTCATCACTTGTGTCTGCAAAGATCATCATCATCGTCGTCGTCGTCTTCATCATCGTCGTCGTCTTCATCATCATTGTCATCATCAGCAGTTGCAATCCTATCGATTTTCCGTTTTCAAAAATTTAACGTACCTACTAAAAAAAATTGAAAGAAATTCAAAAATATTTATAAAAAGTTCAGTTATTATTATTACTATTATTATTATTATTATTACTACTATTATTGTTATTATTATCATCATCATCACATTGGTGATGATGGAAGATATGATTGGAGAATCTTTAAATCATAACAGAGCCCGCGCTCCTAATATTTATTAAAAATTGATAATATAAATAATAATTTAATAATAATAATAATAATAAAGAAGAAGAAGATTAAAGTAACATTAATAATAATAATAATTTGGCGCCATATGGACTAACGCATTTATATGCTCTTTCTAGATAGAAAAATAAACACACGAAAAACACACACTCTCACACACATACATAAATACATACATACATACATACATACAAACATACATACATACATAAATACACACATACATAAATACATACATACATACATACAAACATGCATACATAAATACATACATACATACATACACACATACATAAATACATACACACATACATAAATACATACATACATAAATACAAACATACAAACATACATACATACATACATACATAAATACATACATACAAACGTACGTACGTACGTACGTACATATATACATACATACATACATACATACATACAAAATACATTTTACGAAGGAAATTAATCATTATTGGTCAATAACATCATTGCCAAACAAAAATTTTCATCTATTTCATTTTAACCTTTTTTGTTAAATTGTTTGTTTTTAATCACTTCAATCTAACAATCTATCAATTAATCTATTAAACTTATGAGGCACTTTGTATCATTTATATAGCGCCGTCATTTTTATTTTGACAGATCATGTCTTATTGAAATTAATCCAACCAAACGATTATGTAATTGATAATCTAAAATCAATGTGAATTAGTGAACACACGTGAAGTTGAACTAACTTTTAAAAACAACAACAACATCAACAGCAAACAACAATAATAATAGATAACAGCAACGACAACAACAGTAACAACAATGGTAATAATTTTCAAATATGCATTCCAACACGAAATAAGAGAAGACGTTAAAATAATGAGATAAAAACTACAAAAACATTAACAACATTAACATCAAAGACATCAACAAAGACATCAACAAAGACATCAACAAAGACATAGACGACAGCAACAACAACAACAACAAGATGGATCCAACAACACCTCGCTTCCAACCAGAGCAAACACCGTCTTCCCCATTGTTACAGCACAACAACAACAACAAATATCACAACAACAACAACCCATTTACGTCATCATCGTCTACAGAAGCTACACAACAACTACAACAACAGCCACCAAGACCACCACCTCCAAATACAACAACAACAACAACAACACCACAACAGCAACAACAAAACGAACAACGACAACCA
>NW_008703981.1:3145193-3152548 GCF_000326865.2 Helobdella robusta
TTTTAAAGTTATTCGCCAGGGTCGGACCCCACAGCTTCTTGATATTTTGCAGTACGATGGGTTTCGTGTCCATGGCTGTATATGCGGGCATCTGGGTCATAGGGAGAACCACCCCCAAGCACATTGGTAAGTTTTCGGTCAATGACGTATGATTTAAACACACACACACACACACACACACACAGATCCACACACAGTTATAAATGATTAATTATTCATCATTGTCGCGTCGTCGTCATCACTGTTGTCATTTTCTTCTTTCTCACGATCGAAACCTACCTACCCACCCACACCATCACCCCCCAGCGACCGCAAACTCCTCCTTCGTGTGGTGCCGTATGTGCATAATTGACAAGACGACACCAGGTCACGGGGTACGTAGGAGGAGCTTGGCAGCCCCGCCGGATTCTGCCCCCACCCCCGGCGAGATTGAGATGGAGCCCGTCAATCACTCTTAAAACTATGACGGACGAATATCATTCATTCATTTATTATTAATTATGGTTATTCAAATTTTATTTATCCATTCCTGGATTTATTCATTCCTGTCTTGTTTCCATACGTATGCACCGCATTTGAGATGATGATGCATCTGCTTAGTCAGTTCATTTATTCATTCATTCATTCATTCACTCATTCATTCATTCCCTCATTCATTCACTCAGATTTTAGTTAGCGCATTTATACACGTGTACAAATGTTTAAACAGGTATTGTATTGGAAATAAATGAGAATATTATTAATATTTCAAACCTCTTTTTTTTATTTTATTTTCTCCTGCTTTCATTCTCTCTCTTTCTCTCACTCTCTCTCTCTCTCTCTCGCTCTCTCGTTCTCTCTTCTTCCTTAATTTTTTTGGCTCTTAGACACAGCATAAGTGCAAGTGTAAATATGACGATGAATAGCGATAAAATGTCGTCACATGTTTGTCGATCGACTTTACAACCGTAGCCACCACAACAGCCACCACAACAGCCACCACAACAGCCACCACAACCACAACCACCACAACAACTACCATCGTCGTCGTCGTCATTATTATTCTTGTTTTTATTATTATTATTATTATTATTGCCATTTCCGTCGTCATCATTATCATAACCCATCCCCCACATTCCCGAATTAAATGTTTTCAGTTGTTAGTGCAACCTTCGTTGTCTTTTTTTGTACTGTACTGCAGAATGTCGTAGAAATATTTTATTTCAACGCGTGTGTTTCTGTAGATTTTAGCATGTGGAGAAAATTTACTATCGTAAAAACTATAATTAATATTTATAATTATAATTTTAACTATAATTATAATCATAATAATTATTACTAATTGTTCTCCCTGTAATGTTTTGTTTCGTCATCTTCATCTAAATGTTCATTTTGTCAGCCGGCTTGAAAAAACTTATATGAATTCCTATCTATACAACCTATACTAATATATAATATTATTATATATATAAATATATATCGTAATAAATTTATTACAGCATATAAATATTCATAATTATACTTGCTTTTTTCAATTTGTAACTTTCGTGCTAACTTGTATTCGCTGGGAGTTGAGCTTTTTAGGTGTTTTTCGTCTCGTCTTAAATCTCTGTTTAAGATTTTATTGATCATTTTCTTCCATTCATTCGTTCGTTCGTTCGTTCGTTCATTCATTCATTTTTCCATTCATTCATTCATTCATTCATTCATTCGTACGTATATTATGGTTATAAATGTTATCAGTAGTATTATCAATTTATGATCTTTGCATTGAGATAATAATATTGTTCTTATATCTACATTGTTATTATTGCTACTATTACCACCAGTAGTTGTAGTAGTAGCGACAGAAGCGGCAGTAGTAGTAGTAGCCGCAGTAGTAGTACAGCAGCCGTAGTAGAGTATCATCAGTATCATTCAGTAATTGAATGATACTGATGAAACATCAATGATGCTGTTAAAACACAAACTTAAAAGAACCGATTTGAACCGGATAACAACATAGTAACTATAACACATAGCTGCACGCACGCACACACACATACACACACACATATATATATACACAAACACACATCACAGTCACACATACACATGCATACATCACATGTGCATATTTATAGACACATACACACTAACATAAATAATTTTAGATCTTAAATGTATGTATACATGCTTACGACACGTACATTAACCTATTAAATAATGATCATTCATTCAGTCACTCATTTATTCATTCATTCATTCATTCACCGCCCGCCCACGTAAATAATTCTTTTATCCGATTCACTCATCTATTCATACTCTCATTCACTCATTCACTCACTCATTCACTCACTCACTCATTCATTTTTTCATTCATTCACTCATTTGGTTTCATTCATTCAATCATTTTCAGTGATTCCTCCATATCCCTATAATTTATTCACCCACTATTTCACTTATTTATCCATTCACTCATTCACTCTCTCGCATAATCACATGATTCTTAATATCATCATCGTCGTCGTCGTCGTCATCGTAACATTGCTTACTCAACTAAACAAAACACACCACACACACACACACACACACACACACACACACACACACACACATACACGCACGCACACAAACATACACACACAGACACAGACACACACACATTCGCAACAACAACAACATCAGCCACACATTCATCTCACTACACACGGCTGCATAGTTCTACCAATACAGGTGAACGGGAGATATTGTAAAGCATGCTTTGTAGTGGTATCGAGGCAAACAAAGTGAGATAGTGATGTAAAATAAAAGAGAGAGAGAAAGAGAGAGAAAAGTTGTCAGAAAGAAAGACCGAGGAAGAGAGAGAGAGAGAGGAAGAGAGAGAGAGAGAGAGAGAGAGAGAGATTGCATGCAGAAAATATGCAAGAAAGTATGAAGTGCTTGTTGAGTCGCTGATGAAGACGACGACTACGATTACGGTTATGATGACGAAGAAGAAGAGACTGATTAATAATAATAATAATAATAATAATAATAATAATAATAATAATAATAATAATAATAGTAATAGTAATAATAATAATAACACGGACGATGCTGATGACTAAGATGACGATGATGGTGGCATGAATTACTTAATCATTAGGAATTATTGTTAAAATGTAAACCGTGGGCGTTTTTTAATGTACGCATGTAAGTGTACCACACACACACACACACACACACACACACACACACACACACACACACACACACACACACACACACACACACACACATACATACATACATACATACATACATACATACATACATACATACCTACATCATACATACATACATACATTTTTTTTTTGTGTTATGTTCTGGTAAATAAAAAGTATTTTTGATTTGATTTGATATTTCTTTTCTGCAAACAGAAACATGTATGTGTGAATCTATATATAATGTATCGTGAACGAAAGGTTGAGAAATACCCTTCTAAAAAAAATGATTACCAGCGATTTAGTTGATGAAAATCACGGAAAGGTTTATAAACAACAAACAATCTCTAGGTCGAAGCGTGAAGAATCAATGAACGAACTACTATTAGCCAAACTCATATTTGAAGAATTGCGAATTAAATGTGTTAAAGAAAATGAATGAATGAATGAATGAATGAACGAACGAACGAACGAATGAATGAATGAACGAACGAACGAACGACCGAATGAATGAATGAATGAATGAATGAATGAATGAATGAATGAATGAATGAATGAATGAATGAATGAATGAATGAATGAATGAATGAATGAATGAATGAATGAATGAATGAGGGAATGTAGGAACGAACGAAGGAATGAACGAATTAAAGAACGAGTGATAACATTTACATCCGTTTGTCAAATGCATAAGCATAAAATCCAAAAGCGAGCATTTGCGTCGTTACGTAACGAAACATCTGAGACCAGAAATACCGCAGACACCAAAATACAAACACGACAGCACTACTTCTACTACTGCTGCTGCTGCTACTTCTACTTTTACTACTTCTACTAATACTACTGCTGCTGCTACTGTTGCTACTTCTACTACTACGACACCTGAAATCCAATATCCATTGCAACAAGAATACAATACCCCAAAAGGCAATCAAACGTATCGCGTATTAATTTAAAAGAATAACCACGTAAGAAGAGCCCTGTAACTCTATCAGTAGATTATTAATTAACATAAATGTCAGGATTTGAAATTAGATAGATGTTCTCCGGCAGTTTGAAATTAGGTAGCATTTGAAAGTATTGTAATTCCCAATATTTGAAATTAGTTTGGTATTGGTTTAGTCCGTAGTAGCCAACAGACAATAGCGTCTCAGTTGGATGTCTTTGGACAGTTGGAGCCCCTAAAAAGTGTCTCATTATTTCCCATCAAACATTCATTCATTCTTTTATTCATGCATGCACTTCTTCAATCGTTCATTCTTCTGCCAATTCATCCATGTATCCAATTCTTTATATAACCATCCATACATCTATCCATCTATCAACTCAATCCATCCAATCGATCCATCCAACTATAAGATAATCATTTATTTATGTTAGAATGCTATTGGGAAATTGAACACACGCACACACGAACACACACACACACACACACACACACACACACATATATATATATATATATATATATATATATATATATACATATATATATATATATAATATGGCTGGGACCTATCATATAAGTAGCAATACAATGTAGAAACATCCGATAAATTGTTTAAATTTATTTTCCGCTTGTGTGTAATTGTTACGATATAAAGGATACAATACAAGAACATATAGGTATTTTTTGACATTTTTTTATTTTTGGTATTTTTGGTATTATATATATGCGTGTGTGTGTGTGAGTGTGCGTGCGTGTGTGTGTGTATGCCGCATTTTGATATATATATATAAGTGTGTATTTCACAATTTCGCATATATATTTATGTATGTTTGTGCATTCACATATGTGTATCTGTTGAGGTTCTCATCAGAAGTTCTGCAGGCAAGCGTTATTAGCTTATATTCTGATGGTGATTTTATTTTCTTAAGGTTGCAAATGGAGAAGTGGAGAAAAATATGAATAATAATAACAACAACAATAACAACAATAATAATAATAACTAATAATTATAATAATTAATAATAGCAATAATTGTATTGTTTTTTAATTCTTGAGTTGCTGGCAAAAGAAAGTTGATGAAGTCTTGATTAAACAGGTGAGGGAAATTTTGATTGTCTTAATAAAATTAACAATAATTATACTACTTCTACTTCTACTGCTGCTGCTGCTGCTTCTACTCCTACAACTACTACTAAGATTATTAGCATGTACATGTAATAGTGTGTGTGTGTGTGCATGGATGTGAAGATGTGTGTGTGTGTGTATGTGTGTGATTGTGTGTGTGTTAACTAAAAACTGAAAGAGTTTAAACCGGTGCAGATGTTGATTAATAATATAATTGTGTAGGTGTGTATGTGATTAATTATGCAACAAACCACTGATACACAAACATCTCACATGCATTCATGCACACATGTACACACGTATATAAGGACAAACAGACCAGCAAACATACAGACATACGTACAAACAAACAAACACACAAACTGATGAATACACACATACAAGTCAATATATCTGAATAGAAATTCTCACAGAAACAGACACACACGCATACAAACAAATATACACATACACACACACACTCCCATACAAACACACACACACAAACATACACACATACACACAAACACTCACCTTGTCTAGCACGCACCTGGATTAAGATGCAATATTTTTCAAGTAATTAGAACAACCACATCGCTCATGACAATGACGACGACGATGATGATGATGTTATTATTATTATTATTATCAAAGACAAACATACAAATAGACATATGAATAGAAAGATAAATACAAACATACATGCGCACACACACATACGCACACATACATACATACACACATAAACATATATACTAACATAAAAAAAACATCATCATAGTATGTTTCATTGCAGCCTAGTAATTTCGAAACAGCTTTGAATGGAAAGCCATTCGCTCATTACTGTATTATTACTTCTACTACTGCTAATAATGGTAGTAGTAAAAGTATTGTTGTTATTATTATTACTGTTAATAAGTCGAATGAATGACTCATTTTCGCTTTTTGGCGCTCAAAATATCAAAATTCAAATTTTTAAAAATGAAACTCTAACTATCGTGTCCACCACTTCAGGCACGCACGCACGCACACACATTCTGGCAAACATACACGCATACACATACATACATTTACATACACACACTCATACTCACATACATACATACATACATACATAGATGAATACATGTATACATGCATGCATACATACATACACTCATACTCACATACATACATACATACATAGATGAATACATGCATACATACATACATGCATACATACATATCAAACTACAATTCACACACAAATAAACATGCACTTGCATGACGAAGTTTACCTGTTGATGTTGTTTTATTGTCATCATCGTCGTCGTCGTCATCATCAATGTAACAGGTTGCCAATGCACACGCAATTTTAAAACAATTGATGATAATAATAACAAATAATAGCAATAATAATAATAATAATAATAATAAAGTTATAATTATGTCGAATTATAGTATTATTATCATAAGTAATTGTATAATTATAGCCGTGATGGATGGATGGACAAAGGGAATGAATTTATCGAAAAAAAAAATGAATAAAATGAATTTTTTAGAAAGAATTTAACACCAGCAATTTTGAGCCTAAAGTCTTCGAACTCATTAGCATGTATTAATATTAATTAAATTGGGGGGGGAGCTAATTAATATTCATGAGATGATTCACGAGGCATGACGTCACTAATTAATTATGTTAATTGATGGAGGAGAAAATTAAGACGTCGACCAACGGTAACATAAGCTGCTACGGTGATGATGACAATGATGATGATGATGATGATGATGGTGATAGTGATACTAATAAATATAATAATAATAATAAAATAATAATAATAATAATAATAATAAAGATGGTGACGACGACAATGATGATGAGAATGGCAAACCATGATTCAAACGTTGGTGATCTTCAAGTATTTGCAACGATAAGATGAATGCATCGTAGGATAAGATCATGACGCAATAAGAATAATAAAAATAATAATAATAATAATAATTTAATCATAATAATAGTATTGCTGTTATTATTATTTATATCATTTAATCATAATTCTTTTAATCGTCTTAGTCTTAGGTCGTCGAATTCGTAAGATTTTTATAGAAAGCAATTCTCGGGCCCACTCAAACAAGTTCCGTCATGATACATACACACA
>NW_008703981.1:3152598-3157598 GCF_000326865.2 Helobdella robusta
CTCTCTCTCACACACACACACACACACACACACACACACACATATATATATATATATATATATATATATATATGTGTGTGTGTGTGTGTGTGTGTATTTGCTTTATATATATATATATATATATATATATATATATATATATATATATATATATATATATATATATATAAAGCAGTTCATAATAATAGTAAACAATAATAATATTATATTATATTATTATATTTGGCTTCTACTCTGCGCGCCTCTTTCGAATCGTCATTATCACAAACTTTATGTAGGCTCAAAGAATTATCAGCAATATTTGTCTTCAATGGTTTTTTAAAGTTTTTATTTGGATTTTTGGACTGTCCTGTTATTATTATTATTAATATTATTATTACAAATATTATTATTATTTTTATTATTATTGATTTTTCTGTTTGTTATAACAACATCTAACCTAATCCTATACTTCAAATCCAGGTAGAGAAGAGGAACGCATTTAGAAAAGCTGATAACATGGATCGAAATGACGTGGAAAATTAACGATAACAACAACAGAAACAAAAAACAACAACAACAATAACAATAATAACAAAACCGACAACAATAATAACAATAATAAACTAGCATGATAATTGAAACTTCCGAAGTGAAAGAGGAAGAAGAAGAAGAAAGGGTAGAGACATCGGGCTACGTTGTTGAGATCACGAACGGGCAAGATTTGTTTGTTGGAGAGGAAATTGTTCTACTACAACTGGACAACAACAACAACATCAACAACAACAACATCAACAACAACAACATCAACAACAACAACAACAACATCCATAATAACTCTCATAGCAATGTGACAAACGTTACGAATGTAATGAACCACTTTGACCTAAGTAGCTGCTTCGACATCGGCAACTCCACGAACGGCACTGTCCTGGATTTCGTTTCCAGGTTTAACATCAATAATAACAACAATAATAATAACAACAGTAATAATAACAACAACAATAATAATAATATAATAAACATGACTCTCAAGAAAAGAAAATTAAGCATATCACCCAGAAAGAAGAGACTGCACCAGCACCACCAACAACATACCGAAAGTACAAACAACAACATCGGTGATTTAAATAGAATCCATTTGCTCAACAACGACAACATCAACAACAACAACAGCTTCAACATCAAAAACATCACAGTCAGTCTTAACAACAACAACACAATGCCAGCAACCGCGGGTAACAACTTCTTAAACAGCAGCAACTTACACTTTAATTTCTCCAATGAAAAGCTTGCGCAGACTTTTGCAACGAAAGTCAATTCGGCATCGAACGGCGTCTCTGGAAAAACTCAATTCGTCTGCCCGGAATGTTCAAAAACGTTTGAAAGCGATAAGTACTTGAGTATGCACTTGTCTCTGCACAAGTATCCCGACAATCGCATCCTGTCGTCACCGCCAGTCGTCGCCAGTGCCAACAATAAGCTTAAAAAATATGTCCTTCCTACTGAAAATAGAACTGTAACCTCGACTGAAACTCTGAACAATATTCTGAAACTAACTTCAACTATAAATCCATTGACGTCATCGGCAACTTCAACAGTGCTACTCAACGGCGTCAACCACAGTAGCCACCCCCATCAGCAGCCACAACTACAACAATCGCAACAACCGCAACAATATAACATGCAACAATTCCAGCAGCAGATGCAGCAACCAAACGGACAGTGGACATGCCCTTACTGCCAAAAAACTTTCGTGCAGAACTCCAACTTTAAGAACCACGTGCGGACGCACTCGGACGAGCGACCGTTCGTTTGCGACATCTGCAGCATCGGCTTCAAGGAGAGGTACCACCTGAAGAAGCACATCCTCTTCAAGCACACCAACGATATGAAGGAGACCTGCAAGATTTGTGGCAAAAGTTTCAAAGATTCGACGGCGGTGAGGGCTCACGAGAGGATCCACAGCGAGGCCAGACCCTACGGTTGTGGTCTCTGCGGCAAAACTTTTAAGACGAGCGAATGTCTCTGGCACCACGAGAACAGGAGCAAGACCTGCGGAAAAGCTATCATTGCGAAACAGTTTCAACAATTTCAGCAGCAAGTTATAAATCAAAATGTCAACCTCAACCGGTATGCCTTAGTTTCAAACATCGCCAGCGTTGGTGCCACAAAACCCTCACAGCAACAACATCAACAACCTAAACGTCAGAAGCGATCAAAACTAGCAGAATCCTTAGAAAATCTTTGGAAAGCAAACAATCCATTACCTATCGACAACGCCCACGGCGCGTCATTTCCTCAAAAGCAGCAGCAGCAAACGCGAAGCTTCACAGCAAAATTGACTCAAGTGAACAATTTTAAGAACGGCAGCAACAAATACGTGTTAAATAATTTGAACGAAGACGACGACCTCATAGACGAGATGTGGGAGTCGTTAAACAAAGTTGAAGCTGACGACATATCACCCAACGGAGACAACAACATCCTCACCACCAACAACATCATCACCAACAACAACAACATCCTCACCAACAACAACATTACCACCAACAACAACATCACCACCAACAACAGCATCACCATCAACAACAACATCAACAGTGTCGACAAAATCGCACCGCCAAGTAACATTCCAGTCAAACTACAAGAAGAACAAATTTCTTTCTCCCCACAAACAACATCAACGATAACAAACACGACACTGGCTACAATTTCAGAGAACCGACCTTACGTCTGTCGCCTATGTGACAGTGCCTTCAAGTTGAAAGTGCACCTGAAGAAGCATCACCTGTATAGGCACACGAACGAGTACCCGTGTGAGTGCAGCATCTGTGGCAAGAGGTTCAAGGATACCTCGGCTGTGAGATTGCACGAAAGAATTCATTCAGACGATCGGCCCTTCAGGTGCGAGTGTGGCAAGAGTTTCAAGACGAACGAAAATTTGTGGGGCCACAAGAATAGAGGGCCCTGCGAGTGGAAGATTATGAATGGTTTCGCGACTGCTCTGGCCTCAACTGCGGCAACTGCCTCGTGCTCTTCCGCTGCAGACGCTGATGAAAATAAGCAGGATGGAGAAGGGAAAGATGAAATACCCGTCATCATTACTCAACCGTCCATTCCAGGTGTGGTGAAAGTTAATGACGGAAAGACAGAACTGGTGAGAGACGAAGAGCCGAGCCAGAAAATAAAACTGAAGCAAACGTTGATTAAATTAAGTGTGTTTGACGGCAGTGATGACAGCGTAAGCGTCTGGCTGAACCGCGCCGAGAGCAGCCGGCCAATCACATCGGGATCGTCGGTTCATCACCCGGTAAGGAGCCTGTCTAAAACTATGCCAGTGCTCATTCCTAGCGATGGCCAGGCTGAATTCTATGCAGACAAATCTGTCAAAACATCTTTCATGAATAATTCTACCGTAGGCTGTAGTAACAACAACAACAACAATAATAATAGTAGTAATAATAATAATAATCTAAACGGTTTAAACATTCCAACAGCCATAGTAACGCCGATGCAAAGAATTGACACAGCTAACAACAACAACAACAACAACAACAACAACATTAATAATGATAGCAATAACAACAGCAATATTAACGACAATAATAATAACAACAATAATAATAATAACAATAATAATAATATTAATAATAATAACGTTAATAATGGCAAGATGCCGCTGCTTTTGAAGTTGTCAAACAGCGTAAAAGAACCCATGTCCGTATTAATTCCGTCAAATAGTAAGTTTCTAAACATGAACAACAACAACAACTTCAGCAAAAGTAATGAGCTTGCCAACATCAACAACAACAGCAACATCAACAACAACAACATGAAAAACAACAAGATATTAAAAACAATAATCGTCAACAAAAATAACGTCTCCTTCATTAACAACTTCATAATGGCCAGAAACAACAACAACAAAATTAACGATGTTAAAAATGACAACAACAACAACAACAATAATAATAATAATAACGGCAAGACAAACATCACAACGACTTCAGCAAGCTTGACTCAAGCCAGCGACAACCACCAAATCAAAAGCGGCAACAACAGCAGCCACCAAAGCGACAATGACGATTGCGACAAAGACGGCGATACGAACGTCATCAATAATGACAATAACTGTAGCAACATCAATGACAACACTTACAACAACATCAACAACAACAACATCAACAACAACAACATCAACAACAACATCAAAAGCAACGAATCTTTTTCGTCGGACGCAACAGAAAGTACAGACGACGCCAGCGAATCACTCAGCCTGGATGATGAAGACGACAACGACGACGACGACGTTCTACTCAACAACAGCAACAACAACATCATCATCAACAACTACAATACTAACAATCCCAACTTCAACGCTCTCAACAACAACGCACTTTTGAATTACAAATTTTCAGGCGCTTACAAGCAGAACACAATGTTAGAAGCCCACAGTAACTACGTCAGAGATTTGAGATGTACATTAGCTAGCAACAACATCAACAGTTTCTGCAACAACAACAACAACAACTTAAATGACTTTGATGATATAGAGGAGACATTGGATATCCAGATGGATGATATCTGTTCTGCCTGGAGTGAGAATGAAATGGTTAATTTAATGAATAACTCTTGCGATACGTGGAATTTAGAGGACAACTCTCTTTTCTCTCTTATTGAGTGAAAAAACTTTATTAATTTATTCTTTATTTTAATTGCTCATTCATTCAATCAATCATCAATCATTCATTTATTCATTCGTTCGTTCGTTCGTTCGTTCAGGGATTGTATATATACAACTAAATGACCGATGAATCAATGTTTATACAAATTAATTAGCAACATTCCAAACCGATCAAACAATTACCCGATCGGTCGAGCCCACAAACCGTATTTAATCGATTTCGCATCCGATTTCAAACTTCTAATCGGTTGAATTGTCACAAGAAACATTTAAAGAAGAATTTAAAGAGCCTTTTAAAGATTCCCTGCCATTTAAATGTTAACTTGATTGCGTA
>NW_008703981.1:3162598-3204058 GCF_000326865.2 Helobdella robusta
TGACATTTTTTATAAATTTGATGATTTATTTTCAAATTCTTTTAAACATTCTCATGTTTTTAAATGAATTCAATAAATGTTTCCAAATTTTAAACTTAATCTAGTAGAATATTAATAAACTTTTAACATTCTAAAGTGATAGAATGTTTTTCTCAGTTGTAAATTAACTTTCAAAACTTTCCAGATTGGAATTATCCTATTCGAAGATACATGTCTCAACAATACAGCCTGGAGCCCATGAGTCAAACTTCACCAAAACTGGTCTAATCTCACTGCAGAAATCATGGGAGAGACTTTCTAGTGAAGAAAAGAATTTATATGGACTTGACTATTACAAGAGAAGTAAAATTATTTCATTTTTTTTAGTTAAAACAACTTTTTTTAGTCATATGAATTATTATTTATGTAAATAAATTTTTTTCAAATTTTCAGTTTCTTGGTACGAAAGAACATTCTTGAAAATCTTCGCCAGAAAGAGTCACAGAAAAGTAATAGAGGCCTACATACATGCTCTGTTGAGTAAGGCGCCTTCTAGAAATTACATTGTAGGGTATGACGCCAATGTCATGTGTTTGCTGAGTTTATACTTCCCTAATTTCATCTTAGATTTTCTCTTTAGAATCACTGGCGTTGTTTGCAGGCCTCTCTCTAGTTGATGATTTTACTATAAAGTTATTTTTCGATCGACAGTATCAGGTTTAGTTTGATCATGCGTGCGTGTATTAGTTTAAAACTGATTTATTTAATTTTGAAATTGTACATACAAAATCGACAGAGTATTTTTTTGAGTTTATTTAATTTATAAATAGTTTGCCTTTTGTTTTCATTCAAGGAGCTGGTATTTGTACTAAATTCTGGTTTTAACGTGTAGAAGATTGACAATTAGTTGTTTAATTGTTGGTTGATTCCTCTGCCCATTCATTCGATGCGTTTGCTATGCTACTTTTACTACTGCTGCTGCTACTGCTACTACTACTAATACTTCTGCTACTAATAATAACCAGGAATGTAAGAAATAATAAATAAATTGAAACAAACTTCTGTACTAAAAAAAAGGTTTTTATTAAAGCTCACAGCTACGCTACAAGCAATCTAGGAAGCTGTTTCTATTCGTTTTCATTAAAAGACAGACTGCATTTCATTGTGTTGTATTGTGTGTGTGTCATGTTATAAGTCCTATTGTGTTATAAGTCACATTTAGCTATTAGGCTTGTACATACCTCAGAATCCACCAAACAATATATACACACGCATATTTAAAAGTTTAAAAATACAACTAGCTGAAATTTGAACTTGATCGAAAAGACATGAACTATTTAATTTAATCAACTGTTTTTGTATTTCTCATAACTCGAATTGCAAATCAATGTTACGTATTTCGTTGGCTGTTGTTGATACTTACTTGACATTATGCCTTTTCTTTCAAACATGTTTGTGTGCCTACTACATCCAAGATTGCTCACTTCATGATAATGTCTGTTTCTATACGAGCGGGGCAATAATCTCGAATGTTCGAGATGGCGATGGTTTATGTTCAAAGGATGGGGAGGAAGGATTCCTTCTGAATATGCTCATTGATACTGACAAAAATTTCTTACTGGAAAGTATGAAAATTTTTGTTAGATCTTATCAGGAAATTAGAAAAAGTAAACCATTTAACTTTTTTAAATTCGAATTATTGATGAAATAAAATATTTACTGACAAAATAGAGTTAGTTTTGTACAAAAACAGTTCTTACTACACGGCAAGCTCTGCCGAAATGGACTGCCAATATTACGATGGTCAAACTGGGCAACTGAATGCCACTACCTGCACCGCAGATGCAAAATTCCTCGCGGTTTGCATGAGAAAAAGTTACAAATTCCATTCTTTTATATGAAATTTCATACTAAATTCTCTGTTGCTATCGCATTGTTCTGTGTAAAGTCTATAGTTAAATATTTGTTTTGACTTTCAAAACACACCTCTTACTAAAAATGTTGAAAAACCTCACAGAGTGCACAAATAAATGGAACGTATACAGAGATAAGGATAACTTGAATGCAAAATATTTCAAATTCCTGACGAAAGAAAGTTGTGAGTTGTGTTGCGACATTGTAGGAGCGGGCTGCTCTGGATATGGCTATGACGAACAGAGTAAAGCCTGCCGTATCAACTACAGTGCATCTTTATCAGACTTGAGAGATCGTATTAATAATTCTTACTACGAAAAACTGACTTCGTCCCAAATCTGAAACAATTTCGCAGGTTTACAAATCTTTTTTCGCTCTTAAGCTTTGCTTTTATTTAAAAAATCGAAAAATTTCTGATGTAAAAAGTTAGTTTTTGTAATTTTTCTAGACATTTACACAAAAGACGGACAAAACACAAGTTTGTATCGAATGAATCAACTTATATTTATAATACTTAATCTCTTAATTTGACAAAAAACATAAAACAATCTGTCAAAAACGCAGCAAACAATGCATTGATCGTTGGAGTGATACTGGGGGCTCCCATAATCATTCTGACCGTCGTCATCCTTGTCTTTTCTTACAAATATAACAAGTAATTAACATGAATGTTTCCATATTTAAATCTTTTTTTTCCAACTTTCAGTTTAAAATAAATTTAAAATACTCGTTAGATTATTATCATTACTGCTACTACTACTACTACTGCTGTTGCCATTACTGCTGCTACTACTGCTGCCACTAATACTACAACTACTGCCTTATTTTTTTGTTTAAGTATTGAAATATAGTTTGAGATTGAGTTTGTTGCAATTTATGGTGTAGAATTTTCAAAAAAATTGTAAAATCTACAGGCTTAAAAAGCATCAAGTACCTATTAAAGTGACCAGTTTGCGGGAAGAAAATGATTACAACAGCAACCATAGCATCAATAACAACAACAACGACGACAACAGCAACAACAATGACAATAATGTTAACAAATTTAATAATAAGAAGAAGAAGAGTAAAATATATGATGGTGATAACAATAACAACAACAACAATAATAATGATAATAATAATAATAACAATAAAACTGAAGCAATCTACACTGGAATTAGAACCGTAAAGATTGATCAGACTTGCGCGTCTATGAGCCACTGCATATATAATTTATTTATATATAATAATTATTTTTTATTATGCCATAATTTCTAAAGTTATTCGATAGAATTTCGCTAATAATAATAATAACGATGATTCTCATTAACAATTATTATTTTTATTACAATGGTGACGATTATTATTGTTTATATAGATAACTTCTGTTATAAGAAAAACTTGAATATAAAATAATATAAAATAATAACATAATTATTATTATCATCATTAATAATTGTTCTGGTCTTCTAGTTATTTATTATTGTGATATTTTGCTGAATAAAAGATTGTTTCAATTCAATTAATTATAGTTATAATTATTGTTGTTAATTAATTATAGTATAATTGCGAATAATTATTGCTTCTCCTAACATAAGATGAAGGGTCCGTCGTTCAGAAAGAATATGTCTGGCTTGGTGACAGGTAGGCAGAGCTTACACACACACCACACACACACACACACACACACAAACACACACACACACACACATACAGATGAACATGCGTCAGTTGGGGTTGGCCTATTTGTATTCATGCTTGTCTTACTCTATATCGCATGCCTTTTGACTTACTGGAATAAAAGGTATAATTAACTGTAATTAATAATAACAACAATAATAAATTAATAATTTTATTATTGTCATTGGTATTTTCATAATTTTTTTAAGACTTAGAAGAAGGTTAAAGAAAAAACATAATTCTCGAGGAGATACCAGAAGCATTGATGTTGTTAGCTAGAGAGAAAGAGAGAAAGAAAGAAAAAGAGAGAGAGAGGAAGAAAGAAAAAAAATAATAGCAAAACATCATCATCAACATCAACAACAACAACAACAACAACAGTAACAATACAATAACAACGATAATGATATAAACAAATATGTTGATGGTAATGACATTGATCTGCTTTCATTTATTATATATTATATACGTTATACATTATATATATATATATATATAACATGTATATATATAATGAGAGAGAGAAAGAAAGAGAGAGAGGGAGAGGTGGGTGTTAACGTCTTTCAACACCTCACCAAAACCGTTGGTAAATTAGTCACAATTATTCTTTTCTAATTTTTTGATTTTTCGCTTAGGAAATGGAATTTTTCATTGTTATTTGCTGCCATTTCGTCGTCTTTTTAGCCAAAAATTCTTTTTTTGAGGAATTTAGATGAATAATTTATAAATAGTTTATAAATAATTTATGAATAGTTTATTGACGGTTTATATCGCAAGCCTTTTTAATAGTATTATACCACCTATAAGATTATTATTTTATTTCTATAAATTATAGAAACTACGCTACGTATTATAGACTATAATACGTAGCGGGCAAATTAACTTTTTACCGAGTGATAATTTTTAAAACGTAAAATGAATAAACGTAAACAAACAAACAAATGTATAAATGAATAAATAAATAAGTTATTACAAGATTTGAAAATGTCTGCAGAAGCCGATAGGAACACGACGGACGGTTTCATCGTCAAAGACAGTTTGTTTCGGCTTTTGCATTATTTCTTCATTGTTTATCTCTCTCTCTCTCTCTTTCTCTCTCTTTCTCTTCTCTCACCCTCTCTCTCTCTCGTCTTTCAAATTCGAAGGAGACTTATCCTTACATCACTTGAAGAACTTCTACTAGTAACAATACTCTCAACTATAAATGCCACCTTTACTAATCTACTAGTACAACCGCTATTAACGACATTTCTGCTACTACTTCTACCTCTGTTATAGTTGTAGCTGAAGCTACTACTACTACTGCTACTGGCTACCACTACTACCACTGCTGCTGCTACTACCACTGCTGCTGCTACTACTACTACTGCTACTACTACTGCTACTACTACTACTACTGCTGCTGCTACTACTACTACTACTACTACTACTGCTACTACTACTACTACTACTACTATTACTACTACTACTAATAATAATAATAATAATAAAATACTACTAGATTCGCCAATTGTGTTTGGCCTATTCTTTTCTGGTGTGTACATCATACTCTTCCTTATAATTGGCTACTTAATTCGCGTGAACATAAGGTTAGCTATAATTTACTATAATTAATTAATTACATTTAATAATATAATCAATTATTATGATCATAATTATCGTATATTATGATCATAATAATTATTATTATTACGTTAGCGGTTGTCTGAGATCTTCTAAGAGAATAATATGAGTGCCGGTTTAAGTACCTATTAATATTAGTTGCGATGTATCGCGTAAATCCTTAACTATTCTACAAGTTATCAATTATTATATAAATTATGAATTATTGTATGAGTTATGAATTATTGTAGGAATCATGAATTATTGTATGAATTATGAATTATTGTATAAATTATGAATCATTGTATAAATCATGAATTATTATATAAATTGTAGGCTAAGGAGGAAAGTGAAGAATATGAATAAAGACACGAGAAGTGGAGTGGTACACCCCCAACAACAACAACAACAACAACAACAACAACAACAACAACAACAACAATAATAATAATAATAACAATAATAATAATAATCACTTTTTATTATTATTATTTATCTCAGATAACTTCATGCTACTACAATAAACTAATAAACTTTGCCTACAGAGTTATTAATCATATAAACATTGCCTTGAATTTGCACAGACACACGCACACGCACACACACACACGCACACACACACACACACATACATATATACCGGATTCTGATTAATACACATTGGTACATAACAAATTGGTATATCATCAATTTTCATGCTCTGAACATAAGCCGGATGAAATGTACAAGGAATTTTTCAACCTAGCATGTAAAAAATAAAACATCAGACTCTGTGTTTGTTTGCTTGTTTGTTTGATTGTTACACACGAACAAGCACACACGCACACACACATACATACATACACACACACATACATACATACATACACACACACAGACGTACATAGGCACAAACACACTAGCGTACAAACATAATAATGCAATAAGGTTGTATGCTTGGCACAATTGCGATCTATCAAACTCAATCTCTTTAACCAAACAAAATTTTTTCATCACAAATTTATCGTACGGAGCCACCTAACACTACATAGATCAATTCATTAAACAACTCAATTATTTTGTTAAATGCTCATCTCTCATTGGATAGCATCTCATCCAATCAAACCTCGACATTTCTATTCCTGCTACAATGTTATCCAATTATATTGCAGATAATGAATTATAATTAATAACTCCCATTAAAAATAATTGCAAATATCAATTTATTAAAGTATTTGATAACATCTTAAAACTTATTCAAGTCACGTCAGCCAATAGGAAGTCTTAAAACATCCTTTTATGAATATTTCCGACTCGAAACTCCTCCTACTAAAGAATGGAGCCCTGCTATTGGTCGAACATTTTCCTAATGTGTGTTACGTTCATCCTCATTAAATAGTTAAATTATGGAAAATCAGATATACCAAATAAATCCACAAATATTGTGTGTGTATATGTATTTAATAATTCATTGTAATATATATATATATATATAGCAATTTTTATACATTAAAGGACAATTGCATTATGTGTTATGAATTATGAATGTGTGGATTTTTATATATGTATATATATATATAATATATAAGTGTGTGTGTGTGCGTATGTATGTGTGCGTGTGCGTATGTATATATATGTGTGTGTGTGTATATGTATGTCTTTGTGTATTTATAGATGTTATGCGAAAAATTTATATAAGAGAGAAAGCAACCAACCATCAGTCTCTTCTGGCAGTATTTTTATGGAAAATATTTTTTTCAAATGAATTTGAGTAATTATGAAATAATTTAACGTTATTATAGCAAAGGGCAATACTATCTTGAGAGTAAATTTAAACAAATATAAATGTTACACCGGTATTAAAGTAAGAAATAATCGAGTTTAGGTCGATATGCCTCGTTTGACAGCCTACAAAATCGAAGACCTCATTGAAAATGGCACCCCAAATCTCTCCTTTGACAACAACAACAACAACAACAGAAATGACAACAATAATTACATTTATAATGATAGTATCAACGACAACAACAACCAGAACAACAACAATTACAACAACAAAAACAACATCAACACTGTTGACAACAACTTCGCATTTAAGGATGATTGTTTGGATGAATTTCAGCCGGGAAAGTTTATGCTATCTAGTTAGCAAAGATTTTACATTCGATATTATGGTTTATCATCATTATTATTATTTATTATTATTATTGTTATTGTTGTTGTTAGTATTAATATTGTTATTATTATTATGATGATGAAAAAAGGATTCAATGGAGTTGTTTGCTTACCATCATAACTTCCTCGATCGCTCTAATCTTTTCCGCTATTGTTATTATTCTTATTATATTATTATTATTATTATTATTATTATTATTATTATTATTATTATGTTATTATATTATTATTATTGTTAGTATTATTATTAATTATATTATTTATACTCTTAACTCTCACGTTGTGTCTTCGTCATCATACGTGGCTGTTGAGATCATCGTCGTCGTCTTCGCCACCATCAGCCACAGCAGCAGCAGTGGTCGCAGCTTCACCAACAGCAACGTAACACAACAATCATCATCACCATCATCATCGTCATCATCATCACCATCATCATCGTCACCATCATCATTGTCATCATCATCATCATCATCATCGTCGTCGTCGTATTCATCATCATCATCATCATCACTATCATCATCATCACCACCATCATCATCATCCTCATTTAACATCACATTACCTGTTTAAATGGAGTCTTTTTGGATTTTTCTTTCCACTTTCCTCCCTTACCACAGCGTCATACTCGGGACTATCGATCTTCCGAGATGAAATGAAATGACAAAAAATTATTATTATAATCATTATTATTTATTATAATTATTATTATTATTTTTATTATTCGTTGTTATTATTATTTCTTGTTATTATAATTGTTGTTGTTGTTGTTGGTGGTGATAATGGTGGTGGTGTTCATCTTGTTTTTTTTTTACCTGAAAATTGAAAACGCTTTTGTAACAGCCGTCAATTGTCATCATCATCGTCATCATCATCATCATCATCACTATTACACCATCATCATCATCACCATCATCATCACCATCATCATCACCATCGTCATCACCATCGTCATCATCGTCTCAGGAAGTGTAAGGAACGATTGACTCTCTTAAAGTGGTGTTAATGCATTGACATATTATAAAATGGAGACGCCAGTGTGTCTTCATACACACACACGCACACACACACACACATATACACGCACACATACATACATACATACATACATACATACTTACATACATACATACATACATACATACTTACATACATACATACATACATACATACATACATACATACATACATACATACATACATACATACATACATACATACATACATACATACATACATACATACATACATACATACATACATACATACATACATACATACAAACATACACCCAGACAGACAAACACTCAGACAGATAGAAACACAAAAAAAACAATGCTGTTACAAACACTAGCATACACATAAACAGATACACATACATAGAAAAAAACAAACAGACAGACTTACAGACAGACAGACAAACAAACAAACAGACAAACAAACAAACAGACAGACAGACATACAAGCAGACAAGCAGACAGACTCGCAGGCGACAGACACCTTCTGTATTGGCGTATCAATCCGGAACATATAAAATTCGTCGATTAGATACACTTCATTTTGAGGAAGCACTTGTTACAAATGCGTTGTTGTTGATGTTGTTGTTGTTGATGTAATTGTTGTTGTTGTTGATGATGATGTTGTTGCTGTTGTTGCTGCTGTCGAAGTTGATGTTGTTGTTGTTGATGTTGTTGTTGTTATTGTTGCTGTTGAAGTTTGTTGTTTGTTGATATTGTTGTTGTTGTTGATGTTGTTGTTGTTGTGGATGTTGTTGCTGTTTGTCATAAGGCCTAGATTGTTTTTCATAAAAAAATTTAAGTAAATTTCATTAGCGTTTTTGTTCGTTTCGTTCATACATTCACACATGCACGCATACAAACACACATACATCCACGCACACAAACAAACAAACAAACTTACACACACACACACACACACACACACAACACATTCACACATACACACATACATCATTTCGGATGTACATTTATTAAGAACAATCAATTAAGACGCCTGACACACTAGAAAACTAAGTAAAAGAAGTTTCCTTTAGTTCAGAAACATACAATACAAAAATATACAAATAAACACACACACACACACACACACATAATGTATATTTTATTTGTACGTTCCGTTTTTTTCGCATATTATGTACATATGTAGGCATGCGAATATGTGTGTGTGTATATATTGCACTTGTATTGATTAATTATTTTTATTATTAATATTATTATTTTTATTATTGTTATTATTATTATTATTGTTAATGTTATTGCTGTTAAATTAATCATTTAAAAAAAAAAACTCCACTGAATCGTAAGGAGTGACCGGAAATAGGAGGAAAAAAATCCAAGATGTCCGCCGTCTGCTTACCAAAGATCATGCACTCGAGAGATCCATTTCCTCTGACGTCAGAGCATCTGCCGACCACGTCATTGTTAGCAATGGAGCTGATAGCATGGAAGACGTTGATCAGGAAGTGGACGCTGATGATGACGTCAATAATAATAATAATAATAATAATAATAATAATAATAACAACAACCACGATAATAATAATAACAACAATAATAATAATGATGATAATGATAATGACGACGCTATGTTTGATAATGATGATGATGACGATGATGATGATGACGATGGAGGCGGTATGATGGAGTTCAGTTACAATGATCGTAATCATAAAAATTATCATCTGAAAGGAGCCACGATGATGAATAACAGCAGGTATAACATTAATGACATCATCAACAACAACTTCAACCACAACAACATCAACAACAACGACATCAACCAAACAAACGAAAACACTAATGGAAACCTCAACAACAACGACGCCAACCAACAGCGAAAAGCAGGCGATCTACAGCAACCATTTCAACTACTGAAACAGCAGCAACAACAGCAGTCACAGCAGCAACAACAACAACAACAACATAGTTTTTCGCCATCTAGTGAGCAGTTGAAAAAACAGCGGCGTTACAGAACCACTTTTACAAGTTTCCAACTGGAAGAGTTGGAACGAGCGTTTCAAACAACACACTATCCAGACGTATTTACCAGGTCTGTATTGCTTTGTTTGTTTGTTTGTTTGTATGTATGTGTTTGTATGTGTGTGTTTGTATGTGTATGTTTGTATGTGTGTGTGCGTTTGTATGTGTATGTATGTGTCTGTTTGTTTATGTATGTGTGTGTGTATGTTTGTAAGTTTTGATACAAAGTGTAGTTAGGTATTTTTTTTAAGAAACATTTTTTACAAAACAGAGAAGACCTTGCCGTGAGAATTCAACTGACCGAAGCAAGAGTCCAGGTTTATTGCCATTTAAACTTACTACTACTACTACTACTACTACTACTACTACTACAACAACTACTACTATTAATAGTAATAACAATAATGACAGTTTTAGCAACAATAGCAACTCGATCAACAACATAAGCATCATTCATAACAGAATCATACATATTTAATAAGCCACTTATCACTGTATATATATATATATATATATATATATACAAAGAATATATATATATATATATATACATGTTTGTTTGTATGTATATTTACAAACATAGATAGATAGATAGATAGATAGATAGACACACGTACTTCGCATACATTAAAATGTGCATCTCATATGACCAATTAGCCATCGTTCTAAATAATATAGTGTCGTCATTTTTACGCAAAGCTATTACCTAAAATTTGCAATAACAACAACAATAATAATAACAACAATAACAACAACAATAACAACAATAACAACAATAACAACAATAACAACAATAACAACAATAACAACAATAACAACAATAACAACAATAACAACAATAACAACAATAACAACAATAACAACAATAACAACAATAACAACAATAACAACAACGGACCAGCTACTCATCAAGGCATTAGAGAGCTATCGAATAAAATTGAAAATAATGATGCCCAATCTGAACTTTGAACTTTTCCTCTTAATCGACCACCCACGTCCATGTCGTTGTTGTTGTTGTTGTCGTTGATGTTGATGTTGTTGTTGCTGTCGTTGTTGTTGATGTTGTTGTTGTTGATGTTGGTGTTGTTGTTGTTGTTGATGTTGTTGTTGGTGTTGTTGTTGATGTTGTTGTTGGTGTTGTTGTTGATGTTGTTGTTGTTGTTGGTGTTGTTGATGACGACGATGACGATGATGCTGTTGCTGATGTTGATGATGACGATGATGTTTATGTTGACGTTAATGATGGCGATGATGGTGATGATGTTTAAGATCATCATCACCATCATCACCACCACCATCATCACCACCATCATCACCATCATCATCAAACTCATCCAACCAAGGTGTGGTTTCAGAACAGGAGGGCCAAGTGGCG
Source organism: Helobdella robusta (assembly GCF_000326865.2). Lineage (NCBI taxonomy): Eukaryota > Metazoa > Annelida > Clitellata > Rhynchobdellida > Glossiphoniidae > Helobdella > Helobdella robusta. The sequence continues at coordinate 3,174,281 of NW_008703981.1, forward strand.
TAAGAGAGAGTCCTACGATCCAACATCACCCACAGCAGCAGCTGACATTTTTCCACACCATCACCCACCATTCTTTCATCTTCCACCCTATCACCATCACCATCATCATCATTCCCATCTTCCTTCTCACCATCATCACCACCACCATCAGTCGTTCTACCCCTCGCCAAGGCAATCATTTCATCATCATCATCAACTTCTTCATCATCACCATCTCAATAATAACCACCTAAGCAAATTTGGCGATAGCCTATTTAAGAAAATTATCTCCCCGAATAACGTTGGTGATCGTAATGTTGACAACATCATCAGCAGCAACAACAACTTCAACATTGTTGCCGAAGACAGTTTTTTACAAAGTCGAATGAGACTACTGGCACAACAACATCAGCTAAGACAACAACAACAACAACAGCAACAATTTCTGCAACAGAAACAAGAAAAGTGTTTTCAGCAACATCGTATTCAACATCAGCAGCATCCTTTACTAGAATGCAATCGTAATTGGAGTGTAAATTTGCAACAACAACAACAACAACATCATCAACAACAACAACAGCAGCAGGTTAAATATTCACATGTTTTTCAGATGCAGACGGCAGCATCGTCGCCATCATCAGCTTCATCAAGTTTGAAGAAAGTTAATAAGATTAACAACAGCATTGATAACAATTGCAACAACAACGACAACAACAACATCCACAACAATGACAACAACAACAACATCCACAACAACAATGACAGTATTGATGTCAGTGACCACATCAACAAATTTTCGATTGAAAGCATTCAGAAACCATACAAAGACAAACGCAATTGGAAAGTTTACAACAACAACAACAACAAAGATAATAAAATAATTTTATTTGATAATGACGTCAGCTACAACTACAACAACAAAAATGATAACAAAGATAGCAACAACAATAGCAACAACTCCGATGATGAAAGTTGCCAAAATGGAGAAACAAGCTTCAAAGGTCTCAAGAATAATCATGAAACGAACGACAGCAACAACATCAACAACAACAACAATGCTACAACAATCTACAAATTAAAAACACCAAACAACAACAGCAACAACATCGATCATGACGACGATAACAGATATAAGATGACTGATACAAATAATTTGGATTATGGCTCCGATGTTTCAAATTTGTTTGTGGTACATGATTCAAATTTTAAACAACAACAACGACGACACGAACAACAAAAACAACATCATCATCATTACTTATCTCCAAAAATGCTAACAACACCACCATCAACATATCTTTCTCAACAGCACAAACATTTGCCCTTCTTATTCCCACAAACTTTGAACAAGCAACAACAACAGCAACAACAACAATCACATCAACATCAACAACAACATCATCCTTTCTTCCCAAATGCTAGCAATATTGACTACAGCTACCTACTATCACCTTTCCTCTACCATTCCTATTTTCTAGCGCTTGCTTCGAAACAACATTTAGCGACAAATAAAGATTACAACAACAACATCAACAACAACATCAATAACACCAACAACCCCAACAGCGATAGCATTTTCAGTTGCAAAGTTGACAACATCAGTACCAATACAGTTGATGACATTTGTGGCATTGATAGTGTTAGAAGCGACGAAGTTGATCACACTAACAGGAAAGTTAACGTCACAAGTAGGCCTAGCGCAAGTTGCAATCATGACATTAATGACAACAACAAAATCAACAACAACAACAACATCAACAACTTTTTAAATTCATTCAGTGGCAACTACTGCCAGCAAAAGATCGGGTTTTTCCAGCGCCTCTTGGCCACCATGTCTAAAAGTAGCATCAACATCAACAGCAGCAGTAACAACAACAACAACGTCATCAGTGACGTCATCAACAACAACAACAACAACAACATTGATGTTTGCCATGACAATGCTTAACAAAAACGTTTGTTGATGCAGTATTCCTTTTAATGTCATTTGAAAGTTTTTATTTTTCAAAATGACCTACTAATCGTCTGTTTTAATTTCATCATGTGTATGTATGTATGTATGTATGTATGCATGCATGCATGTATGTATGTAAGTAAGTATGTATGTATGTAAGTATGTATGTATGTATGTATGTATGTATGTATGTATGTATGTATGTATGTATGTATGTATGTATGCATGTATGTATGTATGTATGTATGTATGTATGTATGTATGTATGTATCTATGTATGTATGTATGTATGTATGTATGTATGTATGTATGTATGTATGTATGTATGTATGAATGTATGTATGTATGTATGTATGTATGTATGTATGTATGTATGTATGTATGATGTATGTATGTATGAGAACGCCATTAATTTAAACGAGGGTAGAGTGTTATTAAGTTAATTAAGTTTTCGTGTTTTATTTTTATGAAATGTTTCGCACATTCTATTTTTTCTAGCAAGGCTCTTTTCTAAATGAAACTATGCTAATTGGCGTTTAACCGACCGAATATGTATGTGTGTGTGTGTGTGTTGTGTGTGTTGTGTGCGTGTGTTGTGTGCGTGTTTGTGTGTGTGCGTGTGTGTGTTAGATTTGAGTGAGTCTCTTTCCATTGTATTTAAATAAAACATTTTAAGGGATGAACTAATTAAAGATCGTGCAAGTTTTGAAAAATTGAAACTGAATCTCAAATGTTGACTTGTTCCATTTTCTCTTTCTTTCTCTCTCTCTCTCTCTCTCTCTCTCTCCTCATTTTCTCCATCACACTATCGTCTGAGTATGACTTTAAATAGGCTGTTGTTTACTAACTTTAAAGAGGTTTCGACCCAAAAATATATTTAAAAAAATAAATAAATTATTTCGTATTGTTATTATTATAATTTATGATTATTATTATTGTTATTTTTTTATTATTATTTGTTGTTGTTGTTGCTGTGGTGATAAATGTTATTAAGGAGTTCAAAGGTCAAAGATTCATCTTTTGAATGGGGAAAAGAGAGATTCGCTACTAATCCGTTTATACTTTCAAAATAATAAAAAGAATAATAATAATAATAATAATAAGTTATAATAATAATAATAATTATTATTATTATAACTATGTGCATTCATAGTAGTTGCAATTATATTAAAAGATACGAATTTCGTATTCAAAACGATTAAACTTTGTTATTAATCATACTCTAATTCGTTCAATCATACTCTAATTCATTTATTTATTCATTCATTCATTTATTCATTCATTCATTCATTCATTCATTCATTCATTTATTCATTCATTCATTCATTCATTCATTCATTCATTCATTCATCCATCCATTCATTTATTTATTCCTTCATTCGTTCGTTCTTTCGTTCATCACGTGACTAATTCGCATTTCGCATCGTTATTTCCAAGTGAAGACTCTCCGAAGGGTATTTGGATGAAGAGGTGGAAGATGACGATGACGTCATAATTGACGTAGATTTTCTGCTACTTCTATGGCCTCTCTTTATCATATGCTTGCATTCTTCGCAGTTCACTTTTAAACGCGTGACGCCATTTTGAAGTTTCTTCATTAGAGAGTGCGGAAGTTGGATGTTGTATTTCCGGTTTATCGTTTCTACGACTACTAGGTTCGCTATGGTTATTTCTTCACTTGTTTCATCTTTGTTGCTGTCACAATTGTTGTTGTTGCTGTTGTTGTTGTTGTTGTTGACATCATCATTCTCATCACCATTGTCGTTGTTGTTGTCGATATTTCTGATGTTGTTGTCGTCATTGCTGCTGTTGTTGTTGCTGCTGCTGCTGCTGCTGTTACAAGAATCGCTAGTAAGAAGTAAAGTTACCTCAAACGTTACAAACTTTCGGCGTCCGGTTATAATTGTAAATGATGATGAAGATGATGAAGAAGATGAAGATGATGAGGAAGATGATAAGGAGGATGTGGAGGAAGAAAATTTTTTGTTGTTTTTTTTCTTCCTCTCATCTAAATTGAAGCACAGATCGATCCTAGCAATCAGACCGCTAAATAACGATATCATGTTAGTATTATTATTAATGTTGTTGTTGTTGTTGTTACTGTCATCAATGCTATTTAATGTTTTCCGCCAGACATTAACAATACTGAGCAGATTAAACTCAAATACGTTACCTGATCTGTAGCGAGATGGGTAGACAACATAGCCAGTGACACTGTCATTGTTATCTCGCGAAGCTGTGTGGCTATATATATCATTATTACTATTATTCTTTTTATTATTATAATTATAATTATTATAATTACTATTATTATTATTATTATTGATGTTGATGTTGATGTTTTTGTTGTCAATTTTTTGCGACCCAATTTTACTATGCCTCTTACCATCGGAGTCTGACTTCAGCCTGTTATAACCCGATTTTCTAAGTCTTTTGTCGTTATTGGCGCCATCATTAACGACAATGTTCTTATTATTTATAATAGTTCCATCATCATCATTATTATTATTGTTTTTATTATTATTATTATTTTTATTATTATTATTACTATTACTATTGATATTCTCAATCAAACCGTCGTTGAAAAATTCTCTCGCATCGCCTATAACTGTGTAATAGTTGTTGTCATCATTGTTGTTGTTGTTGTTGTTGCTGTTGTTGTTGCTGTTGTTGTTGTTGTTGCTGTTGTTGTTGCTGTTGTTGTTGTTGTTGCTGTTGTTGTTGTTGTCGTTGTTGTTTGTAGTTCTTATCTCGTGCAGTACAATGTGCTTTTTGCATCTCTGGAAAAAGTCGTCAAAATTTTCGCCAACATTATTGTTGTTGTTGTTGCTGCTGCTGTTGTTGCTGCTGTTGTCGTTGATGATGTAATTGTTGTTGTTGTCGTCTTTGATGATGTAGTTGTTGAAGTTATTGTTGTTCGTGCGATTGTTGGCAAAGACAAAAAATCTAAAATAGGCAATACATTCGCTCCTCTTCATATCTTGTAGTTTCATCTTTCGCATATGCCTGTCAGGTGTTGTTATGCATTTGCGAGTATGGCGAATGTGAGGTTCTGCCATGAACCGTGTGTAGTTATTGTATGTGGATTGTTGTTGCCGTTGTTGTATTGCTGATGTATGTAAATTGTTGTTGCTGTTGTTGTGTTTCTGAATGCTGCTGTATATCTTTAGGTATTTGTATCGTGATATAAACGTGTGAGAGTACAAACGATAAATGGAAAGTACAAACTTTTGGTATTCATCCAGCCCAGCGCGTTTCAATCTCTTAAGAAAAGGATTCCGTAGAATTTGTGAAGATGTTGTCGTTACTGTTGCTGTGGTCGTCGTCTTTGCTGCTGTTTCTGCAGCTGCTTCTGCAGCTGCTTTCGTTGATTTGAAGATGTTTGCTACTGTTGGCAAAGCAAATGCTGTTATTGGTAGTTTAATTGATACAAGTTTCTTATTTTCAAAAGTGATTGTTGACGACGTCGTTGTCGTCTTTGATGTTGTTGTTGTCGTTGGTGTTGTTGATGTTAATAAGTTTGTTGATGTTGTTGTTGTTGAAAAATTGGTTGATATTTTTATATTACCATCTACAACCAGTCCAAAATTAAAAAGGACTATAGCAAATAAGAACATTGAAACAGCCCTAAACATGTTATTATTATTGTTGTTGTTGTTGTTGTTGTTGACGATGTTGTAGAAGATGAAGTTGATGACAACATTGTTGCTGTTGATGTTGTTGTTGATTTTGTTGCCGCAACATTTTGCTCCAATATACTTTAGATTTCATCAACTATGTTGAATTTTTTTTCCAATGTTTTATTACCATCATAGAAGTTGGTGCAGATTAAAAGCTTATCACTTCACATGGATGAAAAATGATTGGGTATGAACGGTAATCGTTATCACATTTTAATATTCGTACCATAAAAACATACATTCATACATACATATGTACGTACGTACGTACATACATACTACATACATACCTACTTACATACATGCATGCATGTATGTGTGCATACTTACATTCATACATACATACATACATACATACATACATACATACATACATACATACATACATATACACACATACATAAATACATAAATACATACATTCATACATACATACATACTTTGCGAACCATTTCATTACAGTTGCCTGGTTCGAGTCAAAAAGAATAATGAAAATGATAATAACAATATTGATGAAGGATGAAAAGTACTGATAATGATAATAATAATAATAATAATAATAATAATAATAATAATAATAATAATAATATAATAATAATAATAATAATAATAATAATAATATAATAATAATATAATAATAATAAGGACATTGAACTCAGCACAGTTCATATTTATATTGACTGATTGATAAGTTGGGATGTCAATATTATTTGTTTATTTTTTTTACAAAATTAATTTGACGATCACGCGAACGAATGAATGAGTGAATGAATGAATGAATGAGAGAATGAATGAGAGAATGAGTGAATGAATGAATCGATGAACGGACGAATGTGTATGGATATATGAATAAGTGAATGAATGAATGAACAAATGAAGGAGGACAAAAAGAATGAAAGAAAATCAATAAATCTGAAAAAAAAATTAAATTAAAACGCGGTTGACTTAGTTTTTTAACCATTTTTAACTTTTTACATCATTTTTAAGTTGAGAAAAAGTAGTATACATGATACATGTGCAATAACACGCACACACGCGCCCACAACACGCACACGCACACACAACACGCACAACACACACGCGCAAACTTGCATACATACGTACATACTTACATTCATAATTTTTGTAAAATTTTTATAAATGAACGCTTTATTGGATGACGAACGGGAGTATGAATGAATGAGTGAATGAATGAAAAAACGAATGAAGGAATGAAAGCATGATTGATTGAATAACGCGCACATGTCGAAAGAAGAAATGATATCTACATTCCATCATTGTGGAAATAACAATACAAGTCGAAATTTTTTTCATCATATTTCATATCAGTGTTAGCTAAGTCCCGTATGTAAAAAAAGATTGATAGAGAAAGAGAAAGAGAGCGAGAGAGAGAGAGAGAGATAGAGAGAAAGAGGGAAAGAGACAACGACAAAAAATATACGTGCATGTGCAGATGCAGACATACACCACATGCACACATACACAAATACACACAAACATACTACACATACACGCATGCATACACTGCACATATACACACACATGCCTATGCATATATACAGGTACATGTACACATACAAGCATACTATTAATATTTATTCAGCATTTTTACAACTAACTATTTTTCAATAACGAATTATCTTCAGTATCGTCATCTTCGTCATCTTCTTCGTCATCGTCATCATCTCTTTCACAAACGATTTCTCATAACAGCAGCAGAGCAGACAGTTATTAAACTATTTTTTTAATAACATCATCATTAAATTTCTAACTAAACCATTTCACTAGTCTTGTCTAGTCTATAGACCTTTCTAATTCTTAAATAGAAACCAATCCGTCTAGACATTCAGTATTCTAAGCTATTAATAGCCAACATGTCTAACTATTTTAGATTGTTCCTAGACTAGACTAGACTAGACTAGACTAAAGAGACTAGACTAGACTAAACTAGACTAGACTAGATTTAAAAAGAACGGAAAAGATCAAACATAAGGCAAAATCTCATCTTTCGAAACATGAACCAAACCTACAACAACATCAACCACAACAACACCAACCACAACAACATCAACCACAACAACATCAACCACAACAACCACAACAACATCAACCACAACAACATCAACCACAACACCATCAACCACAACAACACCAACTACGATAACAACAACAACAGTAGCAAGGCAACAACGACAACTACAGGATAATAATCTAATTATACTAAACCCTAGATTTTAAAAAAAAGTAAAAAAACATTCTGCACTGATAGTAGTATAGGTTAGTTTAAATGGAACGTTAATGATAAACCTAGATAACTTATTTAAATCACTTTTCTGAGAATAAAAAGCCATTTTTTACTCTTGAAATGTAGATATTCACGTTGCAATACATCACAGAATTAAAAAAGTGTGTTTAAAAATGGAGAAAAATAATTATATTAACGCATCCATAATTTTACTAATAAATGCTTTTTGTTGCTGTACAAAGGAGTTCTATCGCTTAGTCAATTTATTTTATTGCATTCTGCTACTTTATTGAATTGTAATGATTTAATAAAACGTTTTATTGCAAATATTCCCTGCTTTTTATGTATTCAAATTCAATTCAATTCAAATAAACTGTTATTCAGCAAAAAGAATACAGCACTTGGAAAACCGAAGTTACTGCTTGTAGAGCCACCAAAACAGAAATTTGAGCCAAAAATTTGAACAAATATATGTATAATACTGAGGATGATAAGGCAAGGCTATAATTTTCAAAAAATATTATCGTTTGTTTCTAAGTTATCTTTTTTATTTATTCTCTTTTTTTTTGTATCCGCGATACGCAAATTTTTTAAATGTTTATTTTTAAATTTTCAAAGTGGCTTCTGCATTTCTTTTTTAAAATCAAATTTTGGAGATAAATTCTCATTCATTGAAATTTTTATTCTATTAATATTCATATTCATATTTTTTGAAAATTTATTTATAAAACTATATTTTCAGAAACAAAATTACTTTAATTATTAATTTAATTTTTTAATAAGTTGCTTGCTGGTATGGGGCAAGCTCAAGACCAAGAGACACAATTCAAAAAACCAGAATGAAAAACCAAATTTCTCATTTTATTTTTTTACTTCGCGGATGTTTCTATATTGAAATTTAAAACATTAACTAAGATAATGAAATCGACGACAGACCAAATGGTCAAGTCAGAGTCAGAAATTGTAGAAAGTCCAACAGCAAGCATCAGAGGGGTCTGATATAATTTCTTTACTTATTAATTGCATTACTAATTATGTTTCTACTTAATTAAATGCTCAAAATAATCTAAATTTAGTATTAATTATAGTGCAATTTGTATTGCATATATTGATTAAATTACTAAATGTTCTATAAAAGTTATTTTTTAAACTTGAAAATTATATTTTTAATTAAAAACTATCATTTTTTTTAATATAATTAATAACTTTGTATTTATTAACCTTCTTTTTAAGATATCTGTGCTGTTTGGCTCATTTGGCAGAAGGAAAAATTCTTCAAGGGCAAAGAAAATGCCTCTATCCAAGATTTATGAAAAAGTTTTCAACCTTTTCATTAAAAATCAGGTTAGCTATGCTAGTAACAAAATATCATTATTATTATTTCAATAACAAATATTCATTTATAATTATATATATATATTATATTTAGAAAAAATAGTTGTCAAATTAAAATAAAAATAATTATATTATAAACATTATAAAGTTTAGATATATTTATATCAAAATGTCATCACCTAATAATCACTAATCTATTTTGCTGTAGGACCCAGTAACAGGCCTAATTCCACAGCCTAACAATCAGGAGATTGCTAGCGCGCATGATAATGTCTACGCTGCTCTCACCCTTTGGTCCCTCGCCATCTCGATCTCAAAAAATTCCAACCTCTCTTCCAATCATAAAAAATTACCTGCCGATCTTCTGAAGGTTATCTTTTGCTTTGTGTTAGATTTTATTTTAAAAATCTTTGTTTTTTGTGTTTTTTTTTTTAATATTTAGTTTTTGGAATTCTATATTCCATGTTTGATTCTAAAGAGGAACTGAATATTTATATGGAAATCTCAAAAACATGTGTTAACTGAACAACTTTTTTTTGAAAATTCCTGAATTAAATCCTTTACCAGATGTCAAAGAAAATGATGTTGTCTGTGCTGGCTGGTTTTGAAGCCCAGGTAAAGCAGAAAGATGAAGCATACAGCAAGCACTTTCCTGGGGTTGATCCTTTTGTTCACCTTGATCTTACAACTGGCCGACCAATGGAAAATTCTGGATCATCCCTTATCAACCAATTAGAGTGTGGACCGACCAAAATTGAAACCGTAGCTTTTTTTCTATTGGTCCTTGCTCAAATGCAAGCAGCTGGTTGGTTATTGTTACTTTCTTAATCTTGTTCCATTATATTGTATGTTGTTACACGATATTGCATGTTAAAGTTATATATGGCGTTATATTATACTGTATGTTTTATTATGCTTTCATAAACCAAAGGCTTCAAAATCATACAATCCTTTGATGAGGTTTCTGTCATCCAGAATTTAATCTTCTACATTCAGTCTATCTACTTGAGGGTTGTTAGTAATCACGTTATTTCTTTTTACCTTCATTCAATTATTCATCCACTCATTCATTCATCCACTCATTCATTCACTTTTTGAAGCAGTTAGTGTACATTGAATTATGAATATAATTTAACTGGAATAGATATAAATACACAATCTCAATTGTAACTTCTTAATGTTGTTGGTTGATATCTTTAAATTTGATTCGCATTTTACGGAAGGACATATGATATCTTTAAATTTGATTCGCATTTTACGGAAGGATACATGATATTTTTAAATTTGTTACGCATCTTACGGAAGGATACATGATATCTTTAAATTTGACACACATTTTACGAAGGGATATATGATATTTTTAAATTTGATACACATTTCATGGAAGGATACAGACGTAGATAGCATACATGATCAGATCAAGTTTGATGACACTTCAATGAGAGTATCAACCCTTTTCATGATTAAGGTGATAGCTGATATCTTTAATTAAATTTTTTCAATTAATTAATTTTTAAATAATTAGTTTATTAATTTATATTTTCTTAATAATTTATATTATTTTTATTAATTCTTCTAGGCTGTGCTTTACTCCTTTACCATACTGAATAGTAGCAAGCAGAAATTTGGCCAGTACAGTGTGGAAGCATTTCATTACGAGGCTATACAAGCTAAGGTATATGTATATGTTTCATTTTGTATGTATGTATTTCTATGTGTATGCGCGTGTGTGTGTGTTTGTGCGCGTGTGTGTGTGTAATTTAGTAATGATAAAATGAGGAAGTTAATATTATTGGTGATAATGAATGAAAATAAATAAATTTTTTTACTCCCAGCTAATGTTGAAACATTTAGTCGGTAAAGTTATTTCATTGAAGGTAGGTAATTTAATGATCTCTCATTCATTCATTTATTCATTCATTCATTCTTTCATTCATTCATTCTTTCATTCATTCATTCATTCTTTCATTCATCTATCTACCTATCTTTTCATTCATTCACTAATTTATCCTATGCCCCAGTGGTTCAATCCTAATGCAGCTGGTTTGACGTCGTTTCCATTTTTTGCCGTGACCAAGCAAGACGTCAAAGAAGTTATTGAGAAATCGTTTTTTGAAAAAGTGTGTCGTCGTCGTTGTTGTTGTCGTTGTGTGGCTGCTGTTGCTGCTGCTACTGATATAATGGTTTTGTTGGCGTAAATTTTATTGAAGATATAGCATGAGTTTTTCCCTAAGTTACTCTGTTAAGTTCCTCTTTATTGTCATCTTCTTATCAATATCATCGTCTTTATCATCTATGTCATCAACTATATCATCTTCATCATCGTCATCTTCATCACCATCTTTTTAATCATCTCCATCATCGTCTATATCACCATACCTCCACGCCAATAACAATGGAGCAGTACAAAGATGAAGATGCCTCATCAAAAGTTTCAGCGGATTTTAATAAGGATAAGTTTGAAGTTTATACCTACCTATGTCTCAGTCTTCTCTTCTCCGATGATCAGCCTGCAGTATGTAATGATGTGATGATGACGACAATGATGATGATGGTGGTGGTGGTGTTGATGATTTGGTCGCCAGTTTAGCTACCATGGTTATGTTTGACAGTCATTTTTAAGGTAGAGAAAAGTTTAAAAAATTCTTTTGTGGAATCAATGACTCCGTACGTGATAATAATGATAAAAATTATATTAAATTATAATAAAATAATAATTTTCGTCGTCATCATCTTCAGGCTTTCCTACACAAGACATACTTGGACCACTTTATGAATATGGCCGTTGATAATTTCTACAAAGTTGATAATTATGGCTATAATTATATTAATAATAATTGTTATTATACTTGAGTAAAGTTTATTATATTTTATTATAATTATTATATTTTATTATTATTCTGCTTCTTACTGTTTTCAAAAAATTTGTAGTCTTACTGTCGTTATTAAAGTTGTTATTTTTTGCTGTTGCTATTGTTGTTGCTATTGTTGTTAATTATTGATTTAATCATTCGACATTGGAGGTATTTGAAGAGTCAACTGGTTCTGACAACAGCTTCTCCTATGTAACATGCCAGTCACTAAACATCATCATCTCACTGATCAGTAACGTTAGTTTTGTTGCTCAATTCGTCATCATGCGTACGTACAGACATACGTACACACATACATAAATACGTACACACATACGTACATACATATATACACATGTCTACTAGAGATATCTAGAAGCCAAGCATATAGATTCGCTCAACCTATCCAATTTGTTGGTAGAATCTAAAGAGAAATACCAAAAGAATAAAGAGATTCAAGGCTAGTTAGAATTTTTATACTTTTACTTTCTCTCTCTCTCTCTCTCTCCCTCTCTTTCTATCTTTTTCTCTTTCTTTCTAGCTCTCTATTTAGCTATCATTGTACGATATTGTTAGCCAATAATTATTTTTTAATTATCATACTAAATATATTAATTTCAATTTCGTAATTGTCTTCAGTTGTGTTACTGACAAAGAGCAGAAGTACACAGATGCTGCTGAAGAAGCACAAGATAGTGTCGCAGCTTTATTCAGAAGTCGGGAAGCATTACAAGATTCTCTCTGACGACGTCCTGCAAACTCTCTTGTTGTGCCTAGGTTTTTTTGGTTTTCATTTGTTGTCTGTCTGTTTGTCTTTGTCGTCTTTGAAACATTTTTTCACGAATTACAAAAGTTATAAAGGCAACAAGACAATAACCAAACGACATAAAAACATCCAGAGAGCAGCATGCAAACGCCAACAACACACACGCAAACAAAACACTTGAATCTTGAACGTGCATGCAGCATGTGACATGAAAGAAGAGTTGAAATCACTGGCTACCACCTCTCAGACGGACGGTTCAAATTATCGGAGGAGAGAGTTACTTTACAAACGAAGTCCCTCCAACGTAATCTATACAGGCCAGCTTTACTCAATAAGAAATATTCATCTTATATTCATTCCTAGGGTGGGTAGGTTGATGATGAAGATGATGTGTTTCCAACAATAATAATCATGATGATGATGATAATGACATAAACTCACTTCATTAACTTATTCATCCACCATTCAGTCACTCATCCATCTATTCAATCACTCGTTTATTAACTCAATGAATTATTAAATCGTCATTCACTCATTTATTCTTTCACTCACTCACTCACTCACTCACTGATGAAGATTATGGAGAGGCAGTCTTGTTATCTGAACCATGACGTGCGAATGTACTGTGATCTCGTTGTTAACAATTTAAAATTTCTAAGCAGGAACTGGATGTCCAATAAAAATTCACTGTTCTTCCTTCCGGTTTATAATTTATGCAATGGTTGGTTGATTGATTGGTTGGTTGATTGGTTGATTGATTGATTGGTTGACCTGGATTCGTAGACCACTTAGATTGTTTGGTTGGTTGAATTGCAATCTGTTTGAAGTAAAGAATGAATGAATATGCATGATTTATGAATGAATAGATAGATGAATGATTGAATAAATAGATGAATGAATGAGAAAAAATATTTCTACGAAGGCGAAAACCCGTCAATTCCATCGGACTTGAATCGTCTCTTTAAAAAACTTCAAAGTGGGCTTGTGGGCGGAGTCAGGTTATGACGATGATGATTAAGATGATGATTAAGATTATTATTATCATCGTCATTTTTACAAAAATAGAGTGAAACTAACTAAGATGCCGAGGTCGCCTGATTCCTTCCTGGTCAGTAACCTTGACCTTCTCGCCGGCAGCAAACGCGAGGGTTGTTAGGTTTTTAATTTTAGTTTACGATGATGAAGATGATGAGAAGGATGATGAGGGCGATATGGATTATGATGATCATTGCAATCATTTCTACCGAGCACCACAATCACCCACCCATACACACAACACATCCACATGAACACACACACACACACACATACAAAAAAAACAAAGACATCACACATACTCTGACATTTAGCGAAAGAATTTCTATCCGTGATATCCTCACTCTCCGATTTCTCATACGACAACGCTAAGAATGTTTCAAATTGGAGTTCAGGAAATGTCAGCTCCGTACCTACGGCCGACGTGGCCATCTCCTCCACTTCTCCTCCACCTCTGAACCTGACCTCTTCCACGCAATCATCTCCTACTGACGATCAATCACAGGCCGTTAAAATGAAATTCTTCAACAATGAGGTCAAACAGGTCGAAAATGAAACTAAAAATTCACTAAATTCTGGAATTGATCAGCTGTTAAAACAACGTCTTGTTACACTCGCAAACACTACAGCCACTGGCACCGATGCTGATGCCGCCATTAATGACGGGAAGACTGCTTCCAGTCCGGATAAAAAGATCTCGCCAGTTGACGGGGCAGGAAATCCTGCTAACACTACATTAACTTCTCAGATAACTTCAGCTTTGACAAACGCAATTTCGAGCCAGCGAACAAATGAGCAAGTTCAATCGGTCGCACAGCCGACTAACGTTGTGCCGGTCGTTCCAGAGGGGGGAAAGAAGTTCTCAGAATCTGCCGTCACGACGGCTTCCAGTTTTTCACGGTACGCCGTCAGTAGCCACTCGACTGAAAGTTTCAACAACTTACTGAGGAGCATGGATTATCAGGATGATCTGAAGCACAAGTGGCTCAGGATTGACGTCAACTGGCTGCCAGAGCAGATCATCGATTTCGTCATCACCAACAGTTAGTAGTGTCGTGCGTCTATCTGTCTGTCTGTCTGTGTGTGTGAATTTAATTTATCTAGCAATCAATTTTCAAATGGCACGATCGATGATTCCAGCTGACATCAACGAATCAACCTTCCCAACCGAAGAGGAGTGCGTTCATTTGTTGAAACTCTTTGACTCGTCAAACAATTACATGGAGCGAGCTCATATACTCCACAAACTCTACTACTCCAGGTTCGATTGTATTGTGTGTTTAAGAAGCACTGTACTCTCTGTCCTATTGACCAAATACCGTCGCATTCAACCTATCTAAATGTTAAACACACCCTACTTCTTTTTTTCCTAATTTTAGAGGAATAAACTGGCATCCCAATCTGGAAGATTCGGGACTAAACATGACCGTGAGGGATGCGCTAACGGAAATGTACCGGATGTCCGGGGTGTGGCAGATTTGGTGGATGGTGAGGTTTTGTGGTGGGGCCATTGGAGTTCACCTGAATAACTTGAGCGTGGCGGTTTCGGATATTCTCACCAGGAGGCACAAGCAACTGATCGTTGGCTGTGCCTCTAACAATAAAATTGTCATTGCAAAGTTTGTTTCCTACTGATGCATTTGACAAACATACACACATATACATACACACACACATATACGGATGTTTTTGTATATCACACATACAGACCCTATCGAGATTTGGATATCAAATCGATCATTAACATCGTATCTAGAAATAATCCATTTATGATCTGCCTAATACAAGTTAGTCTTCTCCAAATTTATACACACACTCACTCATTGCACGTATCAGGGCATAGATATACTACTCCTATTGTAATTCGAATTATTATTAAGAATATTGCAAAAAATGTTATAATTATTGAAGGAAATTATAGTGTACGTCTGGATGATATACCAATACAATTCAGTAGTCGTCGATCAGCTGGTCTGCATTGACGTACAAGCACTGTACCAGGCCATGATAACTGATTTGTGTATTAGATTCGACTGCAACGGTTGGATTACAATTATTATAACTATAATAATTATTATTATAACTATAATAATAATTATTATAACTATATTATAAAATATAGTTATTATTATTACGATAATAATTATTATTATAACAGAGGTCATGGCGTCGATTTACATGGGATGTCTGAGTCCCTTTGAATTGAAATGCTACATCGAGGCAACCCTCAAAGGAACTGAAATTACCAAGGCCATCGATATATGTTGGTATATGTACGCACACCTACCCTGTATATACACATACATACAGAAACACACACACATATATATATATGTATTAATTTTGTTTTCTTTCTAGTTGAGCTTGGTCAAAATTTAACCACGCAAAAAGATTCGGTTAGTATTATTAGCTTACCAGCCTTACTTTCTTCGTCATTATCATTATGGCCACCATCTTAACTATGGTCATTACCATCATCACGACCCCCACCACCGTCATTATCATCACCATCATAATGGCCAGGGCTTTCTGGAGCACATAGATACGTACACTCAGAAGGGGGTGTGGATGAGGAGGAGGTCTGTGGACGGCACGCTTATGAGGCTCCCTGACGAATTCATTGAAAACGTGTGGGACCTCTTGAGAGTTGTACGTTTAATACGCATCACTTACATGCAGATATAATGAACAATAACTGACAAGAAAGTTTACATCCTCCATACATTTCACGTAGCAAAACAAAATGAAACACCCACCCACAGTGCAAGGGACTTTCGTTTGATGGCCACCTCATCAAGCCGGAAACTACCGACAGGGTGGGTACTTGAATATTTTCCAGACAACATTTAATCGATTAATCAATTAAATAATTAATTTCAATGATAATAATGCTAAAATCGAATAAAAATTGAATTAAAAATGTGACAGTATGGCAAATACAATTTGAACTTCACGGCCGTCTTGTACGCGACACTGCACTTCATAAAGCCTCCTGAGTATCTGCAACTGCTGATAGAGGCCACGTATCTGCTGAGTTCCCTGGCTAAAAATAAGAGGATTAAGATGAACGTTAAGAAGGTTATAAATGTTAACGAGATAGTCGTCGTCGCCGTCAATTTGTTCCTCAGACAGCAGGTTATTGTCGTTCAGTTTGTATACCATATTACCTCGAACTGTTATTTTTAAGATGCATTCTGCTTGCTATTCAATATCATTCAAAGACACTATTAAATTAACCACTAAATCATGTGATGGCATTATTTTATCTATAGTATATCTAACAATATGACTCATCGCTAAAATTAAGAAAAAAAATTCCTTACAAAAAACCCACCGACGTAGAATGCAGACAGGATGAAGACATGTTGCACCCCTTCGAAGAACATCCGCAAGCCGTCGGTGCCCGTCGACTCTGCCTGCAAAACGAGGGGAGGGGTTTGCTACCACTTCTATGACTCCAGTCCGACAGGAGATTTTGGTACCATGGCCTATTTCACTGATGCCATATTGGCATTGCACACAGAAGTCGGAAGAAATATTTAGATTTGTGTGGATATGTATACATTATTATAAGTTTATATATCATATTTATGTGTATATATATATATATATATATATATATATATATATATACTCATATTTTAAACTAACAATACTTGAAAATGTATATATGAGTTGCCACAACCATATTAAATGCACTAAACATGATTTAAGTCAATTAAAATGAGACATTACAATGTATCTGGCGTTTTAAAGAGTATAAGAGAAACAAAACGACGAATGACAAAGGCAGACACGTGCGAGGAGAAAAAATAATGCGGGTGAAGTGTTAAAAATGGGAAACACACATACAAAGAACACATATGTTCATAAAAATAGGAGAAACACACATACAAAGAAAACTATATACAAATATGTTCGTTAAAAATAAGCGACAGCTATTGTGACTGGCGGGTGACTCAATCATGATGTCAAGCACCGACAAAGTAAACAAATCCTGATCTACTGACACCTATCCTAACATTTTGAACATCTAAGCGAAATTATGAAAACATTTCATAGAACCGCACCTAAAATAAACTTAAGCAAGAAAAAGCTCTTTGAAACACAATTTCAATAACAAATTTGTAATTAAATTCGACATGCAGTATGTATTATGATTACAATTACACAATAAATTAGAAGTTTTCGTTTTCATTGTACGCTATCGAACCACCACCAAGAATGGAATAGAAAGGTGAGTCATGTTTATGATGAGTGTTTGTTGGTGTACGTAGAATCGTTTGAATTGCGTGCGAAGTGTGGTGGTGTGTTTTTCTGTGTTCGCGTGTTTTGTATTAGCGCGTGTAATGTTTGGATGTGTTTTGTTTGAGTGTATGTATACCGTGTCAGATATGTTGTATGTTAACGTCTTTGTCGGTACGTGTGTATGTGAGTATGAGTGTATTTATGTGTATGCGTGCATGTTTTTAAATATGGTGAGAGTACGTTTATAAATAGGTGTGCATATATGCATGTAAATCGAAATTGTTCAATTTCATTCAAGCTTTCCTTCATTCTCATCACCACCATCAACGTATTCATCCTTAATTTCTTCTCCTTTCTCCCTATCTTCATCACATAGTGCTTCCAGTTGCAACAGGCTGTTGTTCCATCTTGTAAATTGTAATGATAACAAGCTGATCTGTCGTACAGTTTTGTAATACAACATTTTGAAGTAACAGTATTAGGAATATTTAATTATAAATATTTAATTATTATAATACAGTTGAAATATATACTAAGGAATTCATACTACATGACGAATAGATACAAATACATACTAATGAGTTGTAGTGAGAAATCAGTGCAGTTGTGTCTTGGCTGAGTTGATCAACTTGCTCCTCTTGTTGGAGATGGATCTTGCTCAGTGAGTACAAGGAACTCTGCAAGCCTGGCACAACTTTTTATGAGGCAGAAAAGTATTTCATCAATCTGCCAATCAATCAACCAACCATCAAATGCTCAATCAATTAATCAACCATCAAATACTTAATCAATCAGTCAATTAATTAATGGAAAAATTTAATTTAAAAGAACCTTTGATGTGTTCACTGCCTAGAACATCACACATTGATTCAACTTTTTCCAATGCAGATGCTTGCTCCAACAGTATTTTTTTCACTAAAAAGGTGTTGTGTAAAATTTATTTAAGCATGTTTGTATGTGTGAATGTTTTTATGTGCGTGTAAATAAAGTAATGGTTTACTTGGCAATATGAGATTCAACTTTGTCTCCATTGAAAGTGCCTGGGTCTCAACATGACTGAATTCTAAATCCTTGTCTAACTCTTTAACTGTTTTATGTTGTAATAGATCATTTATTTATCTTATTGAGACAAAAGCATGTTTTCAATTTGATTTAATTAATAAAATTTCATTATCTAAATTTTTGCAAACAGAAGTGTATACAATATAAATTTCAATTGTTATGTAAATTGTAGAAAGAAATAGCCAATGCGAAATTAGTGTTGGGATGATAAGAAGTTTTATTCTCTCACTGAATAAATTAGCAACCAAAAATAATTCACTAACTCCTAGCAAAGAGAGACTCAAGACCAGGTTTTCCAATCACAGTGGTGTTGACCAGAGAATTTAAAGAATTTATACTTTCTGTTATCTGTGGCGAAATTAATTAAATAGTATAAAACATTATTGCTAGTTAATTTTTATATAAAAATAATTAAGTTAAGCCAAAGTGAAATTTTAAATCTTTTTGAAATTTTTTCAAAATGACAGGCAAGACAAGAAAGGAAAGACAAACCTTCAGGTATTCGTCATCAGGGTTTAATTTTCCAAAAATTTTTTTCTCAACTTCTTTCAATCTTTCGTCAAGTTGTTCAATCATTTTCTTAAATTAATAGGACGACTAACTTTTAGTCAAAATTTAAAAAAAAATGAGAAAACTGTAGCTGCTTAACAACTTAACTTTTAAATGGAACGTGGGATAAGCTGACCACATAAATTTGTTCACGAAACAAAAAAAATTTTCAGCTAAACTTTTTACATTTTTAATAGTAATGACTTCAATTCATAATAAAAGCTAAAATTTGTTCAATATTTTAAGAAATCAAACTAAAAATAACTCGAAAATACATCAAAATCTGAGTTTAATTAGCTCAATTGTTAAGTTTAGCAAATTTACAACTCTACAGTCAATCAGTTGGATAATCACAAAATATATCGTTCAGCAAAACAGTACAAAACAACAAAATTAAATCAGTTTTCTTTGAAACTGACTGACCTAAAAATAAATAAAACTATAATTAATAATAATTTCATCAATATAATTTTCAATTTCACTATAGTTTATAAAAATTTAATTAAATTTATCATATAATTACTTGTTGTTGTGATTACCGGTGTTGTGAAATTCGTAAAATCGCAAATGTCCGGGTAGTTAACTTTAAAGGTGATTTTTAAAATATTTAAACCATTGAATTAATTATATTTATGGTTTAATTCAATGATTGAGTTATTATAATAAAATGATCGAGTAGCATTCAAATCATACATTTATCTCCTTCGTCATCTGATGTTCCGTCTTGTTTCAGGTTGGGTTGAGTATGGCAAGACGTTATTCATTATTTAATTAATTAGTTTAATAAAATATAAGTTTAAAAATAAATGATTAGTAATTAATTTTAATTATGTGTAAATAAATAATTAATAAAAAGGTGGAAGAGATTACTGAAGTCTTCGTTATTTTCAGTAGTATTGCTATCTTCTGATGCATCTATTCCACAATATAATTGTATTTAATCAAAAAATTTCTAGCAAATCATCATCTATTAACATCATCATATGGATCTCACACTACTATTGTATTAATGTACCCACGTGCGTTACAATCAATCATTCAATCAACCAATCTTTTGCTTAATTTATTTTTCGATTCATTTTTTCATTCGGTAAATCATTCATTAATCTATTCATTCATTCAGTTACACGGTTTCCAGCCGATCACATAATGGAATAACTCTTCCATAGAATGTTTTCCAATAAATCACCCAACCAACAATGTCATAATAACGGACCTCTGTTGACAGTGACGATCCCCGTCCAGTTTGCCACGAAAGTTATAATGTATATGGAGGCACTTGCCACACAGACGCATTCGTAGGCGCCACTCTTGTAGAATTTTATCCTCAGGTAAGCGACTTTGGTCTTTGTTTGGCGTAACTCGCTCGAGAATGTCCGACCATCGTTGTCGACTTTGGAGCACGTGAAATTAAATTTTGACGGTACCGGATTGCCAATTGCGGTGCAGAGTATTGTACTGTTTCGTTCGACTTTGGTCTTACTCATTGTTACGTTACGTACTGAATCTTAACAAAGAAAATTACGTTCATTTAGATTTTTTTTTTTATTTATCTACAGATTTTTTTAATTTTTATAAAAAATCTAACAAAAATATATTAATTTCGTGTAGGTAGTTTTTGTGAATGTGAAATTCAACCCGTCGACGACTTTCAAGACGAAGACTTCGCAAGAGATATTATCCTTGACTTTATCGAAAGCTGCCGGAGCTTCGGCATCAATAATTATGAACATGTTTTCATTCCTCTCAAGCTTATGGAAAAAGTCTTTCGAGCCGAGGACAACATCTCCTCTTCTTAACGTTATAGACGCCTTTTTAATGTTTGCGTAACGGCCAGCATTGCCGGTTAATATGCACTTAAGCTTCCCCACTGACCCCAGACCTTGGCTCGCAGGGCCAGTGCAAGTGGCTCGACTTTCGAATGTAAATTCTGTAATTTTACAAAAATTATGTACTTTCAGACATTTTTATTACATTTTAAATAAAAGAAAACGAAGAATCGAGCCTAAAACGCTTAGAAATTTTTAAAAATTGCTAAAATAAATATTCAGAAAAGAACACTAACCCAAGTCGACGAACCACCAATACAGAAAGACTTTACTATAGGGACATCTGAAGACTCCATACAGCTCCTCTTTCGTCTGTTCCTCCATCGGGGTCCAGGTGTTATTAAAACAGGGCGGTGGATGCTTCTTCATGTTCGCCTGGTTCAGCACTCGTATGTCGACGCCCGTTATGTTAGTAGGACAGACGACCACTGCTCATCAACATTGCAAGGATCGGGTAGGTAGATTAAATTATAACTACTAGTAGTAAAAGTAGTAGTAGTATAGTAGTAGTAGTAGTAGTAGTCGTAGTAGTAGTAGTAGTAGTAGTAGTAGCAGTAGTAGTTATAAAATCATTATTACTTTTGAAAAATTATTAAACAAAATTATGAATAAGAAATAAATATGTACCTGGAATGATGTATAGAACCGAACATAGTAACATTACTGTGCTTGAAAACATCAGCATAATCGATCTTATATATAGTTTGTCCCTAAAAATTTAAACCCTTTGTTATTGTAAGCCAAATTAGGACAAATTGATTGTAATAAATAATATTTATTCATTTTTATTTATTTATTTATATTTTTCAGTTAACGATTCCTGACGTGGGACATAAGCAATAGGACGACAAATAAAAACAAAACAAATGATAAATCTTTTTTCTATTTCGTCAAAACACATTTCAACAAAAAAAAACGAATTTACCAAATTAAACACCTTGCTGTGTAAATCGTCAATCAATTAATCAATGAGTCAATTAATTAATCATTCATTCATTCATTCATTATCTATACGCGACTCCAGCCAAGCGTGCAAGGCGAATCCATAAAATTGTGAAGATGTAATAATTTTGAAATATCGATAGATCTAGAAAAAATATTTTTATTTTGTTTTTATAATAACAATAATAATGATAACAGTTAATTATTTATTTATTTAATTGTTAGCTGGTGATTTTAATATACACGTTGAAAGTTATTATTTATAATTTAAAATTATAAAGTTATTAATTGTTAGCTGGTGATTTTAATATACACGTAAAATTAATTATTATAATTTAATCTGAATTTCGGATGTTTCGCGGTATTTCTAGGTTCAGACGTGAAAGTATCGTCGTAAGCGCCTGTCCCCTCATCTACTAATTAAAATAATGTAATAAAATAGTTATGCTATTCTTAATAAAGGTATTAACATTAGTAATAATGAATAGCCATACAAATCAACAACACTGAACACGAGGCGGGCCAGCGGTGTAGTCAGAAATTTTGTCGAGAAGTCTAAATTGGTTTGAAAGAACCTGACCACCTTCTAAATATTATTCAATTTTTAACGAATTTCACTATCAAACAGCCAGGGTTCTCATTTAAAATTTACCTTAATTTTATTGCTGTGGAAGGGACTTAAATCGGTTTCAGGTTACTAATTTTATAAGAATTTAAGAATAATTTATTTGACATTTTATTAGTGTTAGTAGATTTTTCCACATTTATTCTTTCAAATTTGCTGTTTTCTTTCTTTTAAAGTTAAACTTTACATTTTTAGACTTCGATTTTTATTTGATAACAGTAGTAGTAGTTGTCTCGATTACAGATATACTTCGTATTTAATTCCGTTTCAAAATCTATGGTCTTGATCGGAGTCTGCATCTTTGGCGGGCCGATCGAGCAAAATTAACAGTGTCTATACTTCAATTCTAGTAAGCTAACATACGGCTCCAGTAAACCCCTTTATTATTTGGTCAATAATAGGCAAAAGAAACTATAATATCTATCTATACTTAATTAGCTATAATTATAATTATTAAAAATAAAACAACTTCAAATGAAACTATGAAATGAGAAGAGAGAGGGGGAGAGAGAGAGAGAGAGAGAGAAAGAAGAGAGAAAGCAAGAGACATTTGTAACTAGGTCAATATCTACTAGGTAAATAAAGATGTGTTATTGAAATAACAAACAGTTAGATGAGCCATTGAATAATTAAGTGTTAATAAATAAAAACAAATAATAATTAATTATTAATAAATTAATTAATTATTATTATTATTATTAACAACAATAATAATACAAATAATTATAACATAAGTAATAATAATAATAATATCAGCGATAATTACAAATAAAAATTAAATTAGCTTGAAAACAAATGCTGATCATATTGAAATGAGCCAAACATCAACTAAACAAAAATATAAAAACACGTCCTGCGTACATAACTGACGATGTATACATAGACGCAAATATTCAGGAATAAAAAAAAACATATAACCACCATAGTCGTCATTCTTACATTAACCAAAATATACAAATCATTTCCTCTCATCACCATCACCATGGCGTCGTTGTTTTCATCGTTATCAACGTCATCTTCATCATCTTCATCATCATCATCATTATTTCCGTAGATACATTCATCACTTTCATCATTATCCTCATCGTCATCAGACAGAACAGCAATCAGTGGACATAGGGGAGCCCTGTTGTTTGGAGGCCATGTTGGCATGAACCGCATCCACTTTCGTCATGGCCGGCGGGATGTTCTCGTTACTTTTCGATCCGTACTTATCGTTCAGCAGGCGCGAATCCGTTACGTGACCGAACGTTATGTCGGAGCAGGTTTTCAGGAGGTCGTATGCAGTCGAATCCGGTACTATTGAGTCGTGTTGGTAGTCCGGGTGGCTTTCTACGAACTCTCTCGTCCACGATGCTAGCGTTAGAAGGTTGCCTGTGCAGGTGAGTGAGTGTGAGAATATAAGCAGCAAACAAACCAGCAAACAAATGAACAAACAACCAAGCAAACAAACAAGCAAACAAGCAAACAAACAAAACAAACAAGCAAACAAACGAGCAACCAAACAAACCAGAGGCCCTCTTCTTGATGAGATCAAGATATTGAGAGATGGTGCAGCTGGTATCTACATCACAGTCATCCACACTCTGCAGGTACCTCTCTATCAGGGACATCAAACCGGGGAAGACACCTTCCTGTGTATGTGTGTGTGTTTAGACAAACAAACACATATGCGTGTATATACACACACACACACACATAGAGAGAAAGAGAGAGAGAGAGAGAGAGAGAGAGAGAGAGAGAGAGAGAGAGAGAGAGAGAGACCTTGCCAGAAATAATCTCCTGAATAGTGAAGAGGTCATACTCATCGTCAATTGATTGTGCCTCGCCCCGATCCTGCGGTGACCTCTTGCTAGCAGGGCAACAACACAGACTTTCGGCTTCTTTTGGGGTGTTGCCTGTCATTTTGTTGGCGGTGTCGTTGTGGTTGTTGTTGTGGTTGTTGTTGTGGTTGTTGGTGTTGCTGTTGTTGTCATTGCTGATGGATTTAATGTTATTGATGTTGTTGTTGTTGTAGTTGCTGATGGTTTTAATGCTATTGATGTTGTTGTTGTTGTAATTGCTGATGGTGTTTTAATGTTATTGATGTTGTTGTTGTAGCGGCAACTTACATGTGACAATATCTTTCCGGAAGTAAAACTTCTCCTGGCGACATGCATCTCTTTTCTGCGCTTTCTTCATGTTTTCATCCACCTTTCAATCAATCAATCAATCAATCAATCAATCAATCAATCAATCAATCAATCAATCAATCAATCAATCAATCAATCAATCAATCAATCAATCAATCAATCAATCAATCAATCAATCAATCAATCAATCAATCAATCAATCAATCAATCAATCAATCAATCAATCAATCAATCAATCAATCAATCAATCAATCAATCAATCAATCAATTAACCAGTCAATCAATCATTCAATGCATTGATAAGCCAGTCAACCAATGAACCAATCGAACAAAGAAACGAAAACACGCCTTGGATATAGGAATGACGAAGTTCAATTTGTAGGTTAGGATAACTCGGGTTAGCAGAACTATAAAAACAACATAGGCTGCATTCTCGAAATCAGTCAACTGGACCTACATATTATTGAATAATAATAATTGTTAAAAGTCCAATAATAATAATAATAATAATAATAAACAACAATAATAAATAATAATAATAAGATACCTCCATGGGCCTAAATTCGACCCTCCATCCGATGTCGGTGTTCGGTGGCGGGGGCTTGAACCTCATCGTCTGCCAGTTCGTTGACTGAATGTTCTGTTGTCGTTGTGGTTGTTGAAGATGTTGTTGTTGTTGAAGATTTTGTTGTTGATGTTGTTGTTGTTGTTAAAGATGTTGTTGAAGATGTTGTCGTTGTAGTTGAAAATGTTGTTGTTGTTGATGATGTTGTTCTTGTTGTTGAATGGTGGATAGAAATATTAAAACAACGTCAACAACAACATCAACAACAACGACATCAAACACAACACAACATCAACCTCAAAATGATCTGTATCAACTTCATCATCGAGGTCCAACTTCTCCTTGAAAACCGAGATGGGATCTCGAATGAAGAGGTGTGCTATGTGCTTTGCTAGCAGTCTGTCAATGCCTTTGTTACGTTCGTTCGTTTGTTTGTTTGCATCATGTGACATCATTTGTTTGCATCATATCATGTTTGTTTGTATCATGTGACTATCATATCATGTTTGTATCATGTTTGTTTGTATCATGTGACTATCATATCATGTTTGTTTGTATCATGTGACATTATGTTGTTTTGTTGTTGTTTTATGCAATAAAACAGGGTAGTAACCAATATTAATAACAGTCAAACATACAAACAAACATACAAACAAACAAACATACAAACAAACAAACACACAAACAAACCATTATTAGTAAGCGTGTTGAAGATATCTTTATCATAAACCATGTTGATGTCGTTGTACTCATCACTACAATAGGATAAGTAGCTATCTATAGAGTCGTATCTCGACTTCTGAATGACAAATCTCTCATTCTTCAGAGGCTGTTTGAGGTTTGAGTGTGTGTTGTATTGAAATTTCTGTGAGTTTTTGTGGTGTGTATGTGTGTGGGTGTGTGTGATTGTGTGTGTATGTGCAGTTTTGTTGTTGTTTGTGATAGTTGTTTAATAGCATGGGCACATTGTTTTTAGGTTTAAATTTGATGATGTTATATGGTTGCTTATATATATATATATATATATATATATATATATATATATATATATATATATATATATATATATATATATATATATATATATATATATATATATATATATACCACAAACACATTGGCATGTACACACATACAAACAAATACACTCACAGAGACAAATATACAGACAGATATGTACACAAAAATAGAAAGACAAACGGCCAGGTAGACAGACAGAGAGACAGCCAGACAGCCAGACAGACAGACCTCGAGACCTCGTTCTTCTCTCGTTCTATCATCAACAGAAGCCGAAATTACTGGCCACCTACAGTCAATATCAGACAAATAACCTCTGAAGATGGCACTGGAGGCACTAAGTGCTAACTGTATGTATGTATGTGTATGTACGTATGTATGTATGTATGTATGTATGTATGTATGTATGTATGTATGTATGTATGTATGTATGTATGTATGTATGTATGTATGTATGTATGTATGTATGTGTATGTATGTATGTATGTATGTGTGTGTATGTATGTGTGTATGTGTGTGTGTGACAAACATACCATAATAGGGCATAATGGAGTCAGCTGATCGTAGAGCAGCCTAGCTTCACAGATATTACAGGCTTGAAATGTAACCTATATTATTATTATTATCATTATTATCATTATTATCATTATTATCATTATTATTATTATTATCATTATTATTATGTATTTTTAAGAGAATGAAGTTTTTAGTAGGCCATCAGCACTTGTCAACCAAAAAGCGAGCGTGATGATGATGGAATGACATATGAAAAATTAAATCCTCGCTTCGTTCCCCCATTACAGTATAATCAAGTAAGGAAAAGTTTATCTAATAATAATAATAATAATAATAAAAATGATGATGATAATAATAATAATAATAATAATAAAATGATAATAATAAATATAATAATGATAATGATGATAATAATAACAACCTGGAGACAGCAGCATCCCATTCCAAATCCCATGCAATCCATGTATATGTGGTCGGGTTTTGCTGCTGCAATAGTTTCAGCCTTTGAAGATTCAGCTGGATGAATGAATGAATGGATGGATGGATAGATGATTGAATGAATGATTGAATGAATGAATGATTGAACGAATGATTGAATGAATGATTGAGTAAATGAATGACTGAATGATTGAATGAATGATTGAATGAATGAATGATTGAATATATGATTGAATGAATGAGTAAATGAATGAATGACTGAATGGATGGATGGATGAATGAATGAATGAATGAATGAATGGAAAAATTGATGAATGAATGGATGAATGAACCATCACCCACAATGACCTGAACGCCACACACGCACCTGTTGACTTCAGATTGAGGCTGTTGTACAAAGCAGTGAAATCTTCTATGAAGGGACTCTTTGTTTTCTTATCATTAAATACTTTTCATGAAAAAATAAACATATACACAAACTTACATACACACAAACAAACATAGATACACACAAACAAACATAGATACACACAAACAAATATGGATACATACATACAAACA
This sequence comes from Helobdella robusta, assembly GCF_000326865.2. Taxonomy (NCBI): domain Eukaryota; kingdom Metazoa; phylum Annelida; class Clitellata; order Rhynchobdellida; family Glossiphoniidae; genus Helobdella; species Helobdella robusta. Next base: position 3,202,611 of record NW_008703981.1, read on the forward strand.
TACACACAAACAAACAAACAAAGACACACTCACAGAAAATAATTATAGAACGAAACTTTCAAAACATTCTTAAACACCACTCGAAAATTGGCTACATGTTTAACAAATGATTAATGACAAACTAGATAAGATGAATAGATGAATGGAATAGTAATTACAATAGTATACAATTATCATCAATGTAACCAATGAGATTGGTTGCAATACAAAAAAGGGGCAGACTTGGAACATTGATGGCCGGTCTTTCTTTCCTCCTTTCGCGAACATTCCTACTCAGAGTACTGGAAAAAAAATTGTACACACATCCATGCAGACGTACACACATACATACAAACAAATTTGAAATACAAACATACACACATACAAATCTGAAATACAAACATACACATACAAATTTGAAATACAAACATACAAATTTGAAATACAAACATACACACATAAATAGAAAAACATACATACATCTATATTATAAAGCAAAATATATTTAAATTCTCTCTCTCTCTCTCTCTTTCTCTCTCTCTCTCACACACACACAAACACGCACACACACAAACATACAGACACTCGCATACGCATATGAAATACACAATCTGACCGAAATCTTGGGTGACCACCGAATATAGCCTCATCAGGGAAGAACAATGACCTAGATACGCCATTAATTGGGTCAGGTAAGTGTTGTGGTATTGTGAAGTTAGCACATCCAATCCTGGTGAGAAATAGCAATGACAATGGTTGCAATGTTAGTAGGGGTTAGGGTTGAGAATTTTCTTGAGGATTTTAAAATATTCATAATGGCTTATATATAGAGACACAGTGTACACACGCAAACAAATTTGAAGAGAAACGAAACGAACGAAACGAAATTTTTATTTGCTCCATAAAATTAAAAAATTAAAAAAAATAAGAAGAATTAAACAGGCTCAGCTTGGCTATGCAAAATGAATGACAAGGTGGGCAAACATATTAATCTGAGATTAAAAACCAAAATAAACACATACAAACATACTCATACACACGCACACACAACCATACATACAAAAACATACATATACACACAAGCACACACAATCATACGAACACAAACACACATATACATATACACACAACCACACACAAACATACATACAGAAACATACATATACACATACACACAAACATACATATACACATACACACAAACACACACACACATACATACATACATAAAGCTAAAGACACACTCAAACACACCTAATAGTAAATAACAGCTCTTCTAAGCTACATAATCAAATTGAATACACATAGACATGAATACCCATAGACATGAATATATGTATTAATCCCCAAATATGTATGTATGTATATATTTGCAGGTCTATATTTGCAGTGTTATAAAAAATTATAGCTGTACTGTGTGTGTGTGTGTGTGTGTGTGTGTGTGTGTGTGTGTGTGTCTGTGTGAGTGA
>NW_008703981.1:3204297-3210120 GCF_000326865.2 Helobdella robusta
ACACACACACACACACACACACACACACACACCACACACGCACACACACACACAAATAATATACATTGATTCTAAATGCAGAAACGTGCAAAAAATTAGCCAGATACACATGGCGTTAACAAGTATGTCAACATTAAAAACGACCCAACCAGACATTTTCAAATTTAACTATAATGACAGCCATGAACAGACAAAGTATGATCTAAACATAAAAAGAGTGTATAAATTATGATAAGTTATGATAATTAATAAATTATGATAATTTATGCGTAATGTATGTATAAATTAATTAATTTAATTTACAAAATGTTACCTTGGGAAAACGCTCAAGGTCATGGCGAAATTGTTAGGATCATAGGAGAGCAACTTCATCACTTCCTCTCGCCTGGAAATGAAGAAATTAATTAATTAATTAATTAATTAATAAGTAAATAAATAAACGAATGAATAAGTTAATGAAAATGAATTTCAGAAAGTCAATAAAAGAATTATAGAAATTAATGATTCAGCCATTCTTCCATTCATATAATCAATCCATCTACACACACACACGCACGAACGCACACACACACACACACACGCACGCACACAGAAACACAGACCTCCTCCTCATATTAGCTTCTACAACATTGAAATGACTCATCCTAGGTCCATAGGGCTTGCCTGGAGTACCTTCGACCATGTAGGATGCATACTCGGGCCTCCAAGTCGTTTGATGCTCCCTTGATGAATGAATGAGTGAGTGAGTGAATGGATAAATTAGATGAATCAATGAATGAAAGAGAAGTGAATGAATGAGTAGATGAATGAGTGAATGAATGAATGAACATACTCTGGATGTTTGTATTCATCCTCCATTAATTTTTCAAGAATCGGTTGAGCATTCAGTACTAATGCTGCCTTCTTGGTTTTATCATTCAAATTTACCAGCATGTATTCGATCTGAATGATGTTTCATTATTTAATTTTTACTAATTCAAAATGAAAAAAAACTAACCGAGGTTAATAAAATGTCTACCTATATAACTTGATAACAGAAATAACAGAAAAAGTAACGACTATCAGCTACAACAAACAAACAAACAAAGATAAACATATAAAAAAGAAACATACAAACAAATAGACATCTAAACAGACAGCAATGACAACCTCATCCCCCCACAGCAAACAATCCTTAGATCTATCCTTTAGCTTATTATACTGATTGATGAACTGAATTATTCCGTGCTTTCGAACGTGGTCGGCCACTCTCTTGCTTTCTTCCCAAGATAGAGGAGTACCTTCACTTAGCAGACCCATCTGATTATTTTTTTTCGCACCAAAAAATCTTTTTAGAAGTTGATTTCAGATTTAATTGGTTAGGCAAGAGTTAAATAAAATGTTAATTAATAAATTAAGGAATTAATTATTTTTTTGTTAGTTAACTACTAAAACTTTTAAAAAGGAGTCAAATTAACATTAAGTTGAAACAACATTTTGACAAATAAATCGAATCATCACAAGTTTTTACCTTAACTTTTTGGAACAATCTGCCTATTTGATCAATCCCCAAAAATCCGGACAAAAAAAGGGAATTTAATAGAAGATTCACGCTTATTTAATTATAGGCAGGTTTTTGTAATGTTTTTAAAAGTTAATTTAATTATAACTAAACTCAGTGGTTCTAGAAACACAGCACTGAATATCTAAATATATGCAGATCCTATATATAATTTATAGGTCTTATATGAAGGATATTATTCAAATTATGTTTTCACGTGACAAAAATTTGTTTAGTCACTATAGTTCGTAATTTGATTTTTAAGAACTCGCTTTTAAAAATCTCCCACAGTGAGCAATACTATCATTAATATTCTACCTGAAGGGAAATTGATCACATATATTACACCAAATAAATGTATATTGAACTATCAATTTGCCTGATTAACTAACCAAAGACGTCTACAATATGAAAGTTAATCATACTTTGTCTCAGTAAAAGCACAAGCCTTCTATTTACACACAAGAGCAAAGGTGTTTCCTAAAGGTGCACTTCATATTCTCTCTTTCTCTCTCTATATATATATTATACTAAATTATGAAGTACATTTTTGTATAACTTATATGTACACTATACACCATATATCAGTATGATGCACTATCTCGTGACTATAAATAGTTGTAAGATTATGCAATTGGTATTGAACTATCCTCTTAATCTAACCCTAACGAAAAAATAAATAAATTAAAAAATATTTGCATGTCTTGTTCAAACTCGAACAAATACTTAACCGAACAGATACAAACAATTTCAAGATTTTAGTAAAGAAAGAAAAACACAATACTTGCTTTTATTTGCATTCAAAAATGAAAAGTGACGGTTGAATTTTTTTAAAAATTCGTATTTTAAACAAACAAATATAACAAAATATCGACCAATACAAAATAATTATTCATTATTATCATGCAACAATAACATTTAGTAAGAACAGTTCACAGCATATCATAATGACTAAATCAACATACCAAACAGAAATTATTTATACATGCATATATACAAAGTAAATCAAGAAATATCCAGAAATTATATAACCAAATTAAAAAAAAACTATAAACCAGTCAACATTTAATAAATAAATAGACATTATTAAAAAGATTGTTCAAAAAGGTAAAATTTAAGGCGACGACGAGAATAAAATGTAATTTGTTTTGTTGGTGTGATGCTGCGAAGCGAAAACAAACACATCACACAAAACTAGTAAGAAGTCGCAAGAATAGTAGTCAGTCACCTACCTACAATTAAATTACTCTCAGGGCCCTAGCTTACTTATAATCATATTAACTCAACTCACCTACCTACAAATTTGTGTTTCTACGTTTTATGAATTTTACACGTTTCAGGTATTTTATTTAACATATTTTAGCGTTGTTATTTTACTTGAAAATTTTTAACTAATGTTAAGCCCTAGCTTACCTACGATTGTTCAACTCATCTCACTCAATCCCTAACTTACCTATGAATTAAATTAAGTCCGGTAAAGAAAATAGAAAGTTGAAGAGAAACATAACAACAACGACACCGAATGAATGGATGTTGTGTATGTGTGTGTTGTATTGATGTGTGTGTGCAAATGTGCGGGCGTGTACTCTCCAGAAACTTCTTCACTCACTACGGACGAACCTCCATTGCACCGAACATCATCTGACACGCATCGATGGAATGAATTTGGCCGGATACGGAAAAACACTAAATTGAAAAAAAAATTCTTTAAAATAAAAAATAAGCAATTGGAAAAAATAGGCAACTTATCTTTTTGAGATATCACTCAATCTTTGTTCAAATTAGAGTACTTTCAATGGTACGATGGGACTAAAACAAATTTACCTTTAATATTATTTTCCAATAGTCATCGAAACGATCATCATGCGACCATCATCTGAAACGTGCTGACGCCCACCACAGCCCACCTCTCATCATTCTGTAGACAAGTTTTTTTTAATTAGCGAAGTAGTAAATCAAGAAACAAAGGAACGAACGAATAAATGATTAACTGAATAGAATGAATCAATGAATCAATTAATGGAGGAATAATCTGAAAGATAGTGATAAAATGAATGAATTAATGAGAAAAATATAAAAAAAAGAAACTAAACCATAATTCAAAAACCGTCGTTGTTGTTTTCATCGGAACGATCATCATGAGACAACCATCTGAAACGTGCTGACTCCCACCACTGCCCACCTCTCATCATTCTGTAGACAAATTTTTTATTAGCGTAGCAGTAAATGAATGTTCGAACGAAGGAACAAACGAATAAATGATTGGTTGAATTATTTAGTGAATATAATGAATCAATTAATCAATTAATGGATGAATAATTTGAAAGATTGAGTGAGTAAATGAATGAATGAGAAAAATAAAAAAACAAAACTAAACCTTACTTCAAAAATCGTCGTTACTGTAAACCATTGCACCGACCACCAACATCTGGTCGGCACACAAGATGTCATCCGAACTTCAGAGTGTCAGTCGAACAGCCAACGAGCTGATTCTTCCTACACCACCGTCATGAAACCACCATTTGAAACGTGCTGACTCCCACCACTGCCCACCTCTCATCATTCTGTAGACAAATTTTTTATTAGCGTAGCAGTAAATGAATGTTCGAACGAAGGAACAAACGAATAAATGATTGGTTGAATTATTTAGTGAATATAATGAATCAATTAATCAATTAATGGATGAATAATTTGAAAGATTGAGTGAGAAAATGAATGAATGAGAAAAATAAAAAAACAAAACTAAACCTTACTTCAAAAATCGTCGTTACTGTAATCCATTGCACCGACCACCACCATCTGGTCGGCACACAAGATGTCATCCGAACTTCAGAGTGTCAGTCGAACAGCCAACGAGCTGATTCTTCCTACACCACCGTCATGAAACCACCATTTGAAACGTGCTGACTCCCACCACTGCCCACCACTCATCATTCTGTAGACAAATTTTTTTTATTTGCGTAGTAGTTAATGAATGTTAGAATCTTAGAAGCAAAAAATTATAAAATAAAAATAATGTCAAATAAATAATATTTTAAAATAATAAAAAGCGTAAAATGTAAAAGAAAAACTTACCGTCGTCCATTCGACAAAGGCAGAATGTTGAATGCGGTCCGGTTCCTACGTTGTCGTCCAAAACTGGTGCCAGTCCACCTCGAGATTGTTGTTGAAACACATCCCGTGTTGATGGAGAAAGATCAAGAGAAGATTCTCATCAGAAAGCTTAGCGGTGCCTGCATCTCAAATTGCTTAATAAAAATAATCCTATCTACCTATTTAATTACCTTAACTAATCTATATTAAATTGATAATGGTACGATAGTCGAAAGTCCCCCTTCATTCTCCCTCCTTGCACAGAGGTTCACCGACAGCCAGGGCACCGGATAGTAAACCATTGCCGTGCGGATAGTAGACTATTGCCGTGCGGATAGTAAACCATTTGCCGTCCGGAAGCCGTGCGGGTAGTAGACTATGGTCGTGCCGCATGGTAAATCATTACCGTGCAGATAGTAAACCATTGCCGTCCGGATAGTAAACCATTGCCGGTTCACCACTGGCCACCAAGGCTTACCTCTGACAACAGACTTCGAAATTCAGAGTCTATCGGCTATCGTACCCTCAACTTACCTATTCATTACAATTAAGTCCTAGCTTACCTAAAATTACAAAACTCAAGAGCCCAATTCATTGGCCAATCGGCACCCACCCCACCACCTACGTAATGCCTTGGGCTCCAACTTAGTAATAATAATATAAAACTTAAACCCTAAATCTATTAATGAGTGTGTGTTACAACGTAGCCTTAACTTACCTATTCATTACATTACGGTCCTAGCTTACCTAAAATTACAAAACTCAAGAGCCCAATTCATTGGCCTTTCGGCACCCACCCCACCACCTACGTAATGCCTTGGGCTCCAACATAATAATAATAGTGTAAAACTTAATAATTAACCTACCTATCGATACACTTACAGCCTTTTAATTTACATTACAAGATTGTTCCTAGAATTACATTATTGCTTTTAACTACCTATGAAATTAAATTACTCTCAACCTTAGTAATAATAAATTAGAATGTGTAATGAAAATAAAATTACGCTCAAATACTAACATATGTGTTTATGTATGCATTTGTGTGTGTGTGTGTAATACGCTGATGCGTGTAATGTGAGTGCAAGAAAAAAATAGAAGCGATAAACTTACGCGCCTACCTATTCAACTACATTAGTGTTGGATGCTTCCTATCTATCCTACCTACAATTAAAATTATGCCTATCTAA
>NW_008703981.1:3210479-3239615 GCF_000326865.2 Helobdella robusta
TACTCTATATAACTCTATATAACTCTATATAACTCTATATAACTCTATATAACTCTATATAACTCTATATAACTCTATATAACTCTATATAACTCTATATAACTCTATATAACTCTATATAACTCTATATAACTCTATATAACTCTATATAACTCTATATAACTCTATATAACTCTATATAACTCTATATAACTCTATATAACTCTATATAACTCTATATAACTCTATATAACTCTATATAACTCTATATAACTCTATATAACTCTATATAACTCTATATAACTCTATATAACTCTATATAACTCTATATAACTCTATATAACTCTATATAACTCTATATAACTCTATATAACTCTATATAACTCTATATAACTCTATATAACTCTATATAACTCTATATAACTCTATATAACTCTATATAACCATGCATACTACCACATTCAATCAATAAAAATACCACTTAAACCAGGAACCACCGCGTACCTGTTATGTATAATGTGAAACAAAACAAAACAAAACAAAAAACACACCACCATGTAGAGTAAAAGAATAGAAGTCCCTAACCTACCTATGTAACTAAATTACCTTATGCCCTAGCCTACCTATGTAATAAATTAACTTTTAATCTCACCTACCTATGTTTCATTAACTTAACTCAAGACTCATGAAGAAAGAGAAAAAAGAGTAAAACAGAACATAAAATACTACCACAAAAACAAACATGATGTATGTATGTATGCATGAGCAACCGCTAAAGAACCCACTTATAATATAAAAAAATACAACATACAAACACACAAACCACAGACAAGCAAACTCTATATAACTCTATATAATAAAATAAATAAAAATAAAAAATTATAAAAATCAAATAAATGAGATCAGGCAGACTGCTTCAAGCGAGGCAGAATGCCTGATCTGATTTTCATGTCGTTTCAGCCACTATTTATACTCGTTTCAACCATACATTTTCATCATTTCAATCATTCACATCAGCAAAAAACTTATTTAATGTATGTACTACACTATCATACAGTCTTAACCACAATGCCAACCTTACTAAATTGACGTCATCGAACGAACGCCTTCGAAACTTTCTGATTGGCTGGTTAAATCTGCTATATTGCTTTTTATATAAACATATAATCTTATTAATTATTTGTATACATGGATTCTAGTCATATATAAATATAATATATTATAACATATTATAAATTCATTATAAAAGCAACAGTAATCAGTGCTATATATGTACGCACGCAGTTCAAATTTTTCGGAGAGAATTCAAAATAGTTTGAGACCACCCTTGCTTAACATCCGATTCCAAGCCAAGCCAAGTCGAGCCAAGCCAAGTCGAGCCAAGCCAAGCTGAGCCAATATGTGTAGATTTATAAGCGCTTTTATATTGAAGTTTTGCTCGCTTTATATACGAATATCCCAATATAACAAATTATTCATCCTATTTTAAAAATCTTCATGCTATATATATATATATATATATATATATATATACATATATATATATCAAACCAGGCTCTGATGATGACTGTATGTCGAAACAACGTTGTAAGCCTAGGATGACACATAATGATAATAAATATGAATTAAAACAGCTTCGTGTTGCCGAAATCCTTATTAAAAAATTAATTAATGCAAAATGGGCAAAAATATTTAACGATATTTGCATCAAAGAAAACCTCGTTCCAAAATATATATATATATATTTAATTCTTTATTTAGTTCTGCCTGCGTATGATATTTGGTCAAATTTATTTGATAGGAATTGAATATAACCTTCCTACCGGCTGATTAACTACCATGCAGTAAAATAACTACTGTTAACATGACGTCATTTCCTCCAACGATTTCGGAACGAATTACCCATCCTATTTATTTGATGTTTTTTAATTAGTCAGGTCACAATCATCATCATCGATATCGCAATGAAATCAAATTGAGAATTTTTTAAATTTTTGAAAAAAGTATCTTTATTCTTTTCATGATACTACTTTGTTCAATAAGATACTGTTTGATACATATAACTAGAATAAATATAACGGCCTTTGCTCACTTCGCAACAGTCGAACATGGAGCTTACTTCCGGCGGAGAGTTGGAGGGTGATTTTTTATTGTTCGAGTCAAAAGTTACGATCGTATATTTACTAATTACGGAATATTGCTTTTATTTAAAAAGTTAAAATTTTTTTATATTGTTATTCAATGTGGTAATTAATTACTTTTATTTGGTATAAATTTTAAAAAATAAAATCGACATTACCAAAAATAATTAAAAGTTGAAAAATTGAGATTCTTTGCATATCCCAACTTCAACCCATAAGAGAGTGTTGTATATCGGTGAATAGACATCTGCTTTGGTTCGGTCGATGTGTAAAATAATTTGGAATTTCCATTATGAAATTATACCTTTCCAAGCTCAGAATATTAAGAGCTATATAAATCTAAAAACAAACTACCAGCTTAATTGACTATATCAGTACCCCATTCTAAAGAAATGATAACTGTTCGATCGATGATTCAAGATGGTACTATACATGCAAAACATATGAACCTCCATTAACAAATTATACATTTTCGTGCTCAGAGCTCATATTATAATTAACAGTCATTTAACAGTCAGTGCTGATGGTGGCTTGTGGTTGTTTGCTATATAAAATTTTTCCAATTTCTATCAATTACAAACAAATATTCGATGAATAGACTACAACTTTCTATAAGCAATTGAATGAATAAATGTTTTCCGGTAAAGATATAAAATACGGTATTCAGTTTTTTTCCAAGAGTCGAGTTGTGCGTGTTATGTATGCGTATGTATGTATGTGTGTATGTTTGTGTGTATGTATGTTTGTATGTATGTGTGTATGTATGTATGTATGTATGTAACTGCTCGATTTAGTCTATAGTTCGTAACATATCTTCATGTATGCTTCTATAATTCTGGAGATTTTTTTTGTTTAATTTTTATGATCATTCATACTAGCTCCAAACTGACGTACAACTTTTTTTATAGGTAGATAGACGTGTGTACTGTACATATGCACACGCACACACACACACACACACACACACGCACACACAAACACACACACAGTGTATGCATCATACACATATATCATACATATATATATATATATATATATATATATATATCACAGTTAGTGTATACATATGCATAGATGAAACAAAACTTTCAAATAAGTTCTTGCTTGTAATACACACATTAGTGAATGAGTATGAAACTTCGTGCTGACGATGATAGCGAGGTACATCGCGTGAAATCAATTTGAAGATACTGGATGGATGATAAGGATATAATGATAATGGTGGATACTAATTGATATGGTGATGATATACGCTGATGAAATATCATTTTATTTTTGTGGAACTTACAAGCGGAACTAACAATAATAAATTGTATATATCATACATTCACTGGTTTGTGTTGTATCGCTAAGTAACATGGAACGATCGATAAATAGAAAATGAAATACATCCTTTCTGATTCTAAACAGTAAGGGATAGTAATCCATGATGAAGCCGCTGATGATGAAAGCTCTTCTTCACGGGCAGGCAGTCATCTTCACCATCATCTTTGCAAACTTCGCCAGCATCCAACTCATCTCAGCCTCTCTCACAGGTACTGTTCAAAATGTCATACTAGATGCTAGTCGTACATTTTTGTGAAGGGAAAAACATTTTAAATATTTAAATGAATCAATTATTGAATAATGTTCTTGAATAAATTTAAACAAACCACGCCCCCAGCAACTTTCCAGAGCAACGGGTACGCCTCCTTGCCCTGGAGGAAATCATCAACAACAACGGAAGTGACCATGAACATCAGGACCAATCAGAGGACGGAATCAATGCTGATGATGGCGATCGGAAGTAGGGATTATTTTCTGTTAACTGTGAACAGGCATGGCGGAATAGAGTTGAAAATAGACTTGGGGTCCGGAGAGGGAAGATTGCAGACGGACAGGGAGGTGGTCGTGAATGACGGTCGCTGGCATCGGGTCAACTTCAACCGCAAGTTGAGAAATCTGACGCTCGCTGTTGACCACACGTTTCACGTCAGGTCAGTAGGTGGGGGTTGGGGGTGTTTTGGCGAGGGTGGGTGGGTGAGTGGGTGTTAGGTGGGTGGGTGGTGAAGTTTTTAAAGAATGTTCTAAATAGTTCTCAAAACATTAACGCTACGAACATTCGTTCATCATTGCTTCGTCGTGCTTTTCATTTATTTATTTTCGTTTCATCTTTAGCTATCTCCGTCATCATCACCATCATCACCATCATTATCATCATCATCTCCATCATCATCATCATCTTTTTCTTCATCGTCGTCTTCATCTTCACCGTCGAATTCGTAATGATAGCAACAGTTATTACCGCACATAACAAAACAAATCAACTGTTTCAATTAGCCCTAGTACAACACATTCAACGCGTCTAATTCTTTCTGACGGATTTACAATCATCACCGTCATCATCATCATCGTCGTCGTCGTCATCTTCATCTTTTGCATCAACAACAACAACATCTTCTTCTTCTTCTTCCTCTTCATCTTCGTCATCATGTATGCGTTCATTGTTTCCCTTTCTGCGAACTTTTGCTGAGATACATAAAGTCGGTCAGGAAAAATATCATATTTGTACATGTTTCTCTGTCTGTCTGTCTCTCTGTTTGTATTTGTCTGTCTGTCTGTCTGTCTCCTTGCTTGTTCTTATCTTTGTTTGTTTGTTTGCAGGTGTTGGTGAACGTTGTTATCGGTTTGAAAGTTCTGATTGCATCATTTATGTACGTTCATCTTGTTTAATGTGTATACATGTAATAGGGAATCTGTCTATCTTTTATTTTCTGAATGCATGTGCGTACGTGTGTGTGTGTACGTGTGTGTGTGCGTGCGCGTGTGTGTGTGCGTGAAAGTTGAAAACTACTGAGCGCCTGTGGATTGGATATGAATGAATATGGAGAAATGAAAGTGTGCAGCATACTATATAACTTACAACCGTGCGAACAACTAATGTGCATTCTATATTGTATACATATATATATATATATATATATATATATATATATATATATATATATATGTGTGTGTGTGTGTGTGTGTGTGTGTGAGTGAGTGAGTGATTGAAGAATATGTTTTTAATGTGTTGTAATTCTTGCCTCAAGTGCAATCTTTGAATACCTTGTGTACTGTGCACCGTTTGTTCAAAAAAAAATCAATTGGTGTAATTAATTAGTAATTATTTTTTATTATTCGATTTTCCAAGTTTTAAATAAGATACAATTCCAATCAATTAATCCTCCAATCACATCTCACCACACAACACCACGTCCCGCCCACCGAACCAACCAACCAACCAACCAAAAAACCAACCAGCAAACTAATAAGCCAACCAACCAATCATTAAACAGCGGATCATCTCCAGGCAAGTACACCCAACTGGATGTCGACAAGTATTTGTTCATTGCTGGAACTACGGCATCCTTCATCTTGGAAAATAGCAAAAGTAGCAGCAGCAGCAGCAACGGTAGTAGCGACAGTAGAAGTGGTGGTGTGTACAACTCGTTCGTCGGCTGCATGCGAGATGTTGTTGTGGATGGAGAGAGAGTGCTGGAGACGGCTATGGAAAGCCAGGTCTTCAGATCGCCATGCTGTTACGGCATAACTTGGGAGAAATGCATCGGCGAGTGGAAAGATGCTGACGGAAGTGGAGTGGATGGAAAGAAAGTAGCATCAACTGGAGGAGGTTCAAAAATTGGTGATGACGATGATGAGGATGACGTCGGCGATGATGATGATCAAAGTGAGGGAAGTGATGATGAAGAAAGTGATTTAAATAATGACATCATTGGAATAAAAAATTCCAACCCAAACAACAACAACAACAACAACAGCAACAACAACAACAACAACATCGACCCGCAGTCAGCAGCACTGAGACAGCACTCGACGGAAGTCGTCCTTGACATTTCAGGCATTGTAAACATTGGCAGGCAGGTGACGAAAAATATAAACAAACTTCTTGACGTCAGCGGAAACCAAAGATACAAACAAATATCACGTGACGTGTTGTCCTTCCACATCTTGGAGCTGCCTCATTGCGGAGTGCTGTTTAAAAAATTAAGCGCCACATCAAACAAAATGACGAAGAGGAAGAAAAAGAAGCGGAAAAACAAACTTAAAACTCAAGAAGAAAATGTTGAAAGTTTTAAAAACTACGTAACTAAAGATAAAAAGAAAAGATCGAAGAGTAAAAAAATTAAAATAGAACCTTTAGATCGCCACTATTTGGCGAGAGAAGAAGTGCTAAGCTGGAAGGAAGTGAAGATGCTGCACTACGAACATGGCGGATCTAATTTTTGGAATGACGTCATCGTCATCAACATCCGGTTAAATAACAACAACAACAACAGCAAATATAATAATAATAACGATCAGAATAATAATATTACCGATAACAATAAGAACGATCGAACGCCAATGTTTGTGGATAATGCCAGTCAGACGAGTTATGATGACGACGACGACGATGATGATTATGACAGTCTGAATGATAACTATGGAAACATGTACGATGTTGCTCGTGTGGATGATATATATGATAGATATCTCAATAGTGATGGTATTTATAATAATATTATTATTAATAATAATTATAATAATAATATTAATAATAATGATAATGAAGTCACATCCCTGGATAGCATCTTCCCACTGACGCTGACCATCCACATTCGCATCACGCCACCATCCGCTCATCCAATCATCAACAAGTTGGGTCTGGAGGGTAAATTACTTCTTCCTCGTTGGTCCAAATGCCTTATGACGTCACAGACTCTGCAGGCCAGCTCCAGCCAATCAAATCATTTGCAGTGGCACGTGGTACATGCTGAGCAAATTAGTGATTTGATAGTGGAAGGAAATAGGCGTGAAGTTGAAGAGAACCAATCAAATTTCGGCTATTTTGAAGTGACGGACAGATATTTGAGGACCGCAAGACGAACGGATGTGTTCAGTCAGGATGATGTTAACGAGGGGAGAGTTAGTTACATTCACGCGGGGACAGCCAATCAAATCGTTGGATTCACGGTACGCTAATTACTAATTTAAGATTTTAAAAATGTTTGATTATTGTATTATTTGAGTCTTCTGATTGCGTTCTAATAAATATCTATTTGTTCCTGGCAAAGTATTTTAATCTTAATTTCATTTGAACGATTGAAATCGTCGTCGTCGTCACCATCAAACTATCATTATCTCAACCATCCAACCAGGTAACTGACCAATCAGGAACGAGTCCCATGCAGTTTCTGCAAATTCATACCATTCCCATTAAACTGCAGCCAATCAGCGTGAAGGGCATCATTGTTGAAGGTCGTCGAAAAGTCATAAGGTCAAATAATTTGGCCTTCAAAATGGCGCCAGATATTAAACTGGATAACTACTGTGGCAACAGTGATATTGATGAGGTTGATGAGGAAAGTGACGATGATGATGATGAAAGTAATAATAGTGGTGAAAATGATGATGATGATGGCATCCTGTATGATGTCATTAAACGCCCCAAAAATGGCGTCCTGCAAAGATTTGAAAAATTATCTTTGAAAACTTTACGTCGTAAAATTTTTCATGAAACCGGAGACGATGATGACGATGGTCACAATGGGTACCGTGGCCTATATGATAAGAACGACGACTACGATGGCGAAGACGACGACGACGACGATGACGATCTTTGGAAAGCTGTTGACTCCTTCAGTCAGAGAGATATCAACGAGATGAGAGTACGTTACGTCATCAGTGACGTCACTGCCCTACAAAGTTCTAGCCAATCAACGAGAGAGGATTCATTTGTCTTTAGAGTTAAAAATTTCAGACAACGCTCACATCAAGAGCCAAACAACAACCACAACAACAACCACAACAACAACAACAACAAAACTTACACGTTCAACATCACAATTTTACATCAAAACTCAACTCTAACAATTGTCAGTAACCAACCTCTCATCATCCACCTAACTATAAATAACATTCGTGACGTCACACAATCGAATGACGTCATTGCAAACCACGTGACTGGTAAAAACTTACTTTTGAAATCTACAGTAAGTAGGAGCGTGAGGTACGAACTCATGAAGTTGCCAGAGTTTGCTGGGCTGACGTTAAGCCACCAAGAACTGGCACTTAGCAGCTTTCTTGGTCAAAACAACAACAACAACAACAACATCAACAACAACAACTGCAAGACCAATTTTTTACCGCTAAAACTTTATTCAACATTGACACAACAACACGTTAACAAGCGCTTATTAACCTATTGTTTAAATGTCACCAAGATAAAAATTTATCTGGCGACCAACTACAATTACAACAGCGACAACAACAACATCAACAACAACATCAACAACATAGATCAAAGGCACAGAAGCATTTTAAAGAAGCAGCAAGACACTTCAAATTGGAATGCTAAACACGTACCAGTAGATAGAAGGAGAACGAAAATAATGGAAATAAAAGTTGAAGACGGATTTAAACTGCGGGGATGGGATAAGCTCTGGAATTTGGACGCAACTGTAGACGTCATTGTTAATGTAACTTGGAATGAAAATGATGATGAAGATTTTGGTGAAGATGTTGGTGATGATGAACCACGCATTTACCTAACGATATACGATTTGTTGGCCGATGAGTTGAGTTCGACCATCATGGATGAAAAAACAATAGTCGTGAAGTTCAGACGAGATGATGAAGATGCTGGTGCTAGCAGGGAACGAAATAAAAACATCAATCTGTTGTCATTCTCTTTCAAATTGTCCTTATTTAACCTTTCTTCCTCCTCTTTCTTCCCGCCTTCTCCATCACCGTCCTTTGATCACGATATAGAGAATGATTTGTTGTTTGAAGTTGTTAAGAAGCCAGCGTACGGGCGACTGTTGAAGAGGGTTGAAAAAGATGGCGGCGATGAAAGTGCCAGTGGTATGAATCGCCACCACCACCACCACTACTACCACCAGCAGCAGCAGCAGCTTCTTAACAACAATAGTAAACATTTGCACCGTCATCATCATCCTCTTCATCACCATCAGCAGCTTCAAATGGTGGCTAATGACGACGACGACGACGATTTATGGAATGACGATAGTTTGATGTTTACAATGAGAGATTTGAAGTCGAAGAAGGTTTTCTACAAGCACACAACAGGAGGTACCTTCAAGTTCCTTCCAACCATTTCAAATAATATTAAATAGCAATAGAAGTAATAATAATTAATAATAATAAATAATTATAGAAATAACCATAATTAATAATAATTATAACTAAGGTTCGAACAGAGATGAGATGAAACTGAAGATGAAATACATGAATGAGGATGTTGGGACTGTCCAAGTGAGCGTTGAAATCATCCAGAACGTCGTTCCACTGCAAGTGCAGCCAGTTAAGGTGATTCCATTAACTCTTTAGTAGTTACCGGTCACAAAATTTTCATTCTACATCAAATTGTATATCATTTTCGTTTTTCACGATACATAATATGATACTATATCTATATTTTATCTATATTTTGTACTTAAAATGATATTATATCTATATATTGATACGTAATATGATATCGTATCTACATTATAACTATATATTGATATGATATGATATTGTATCTACATTATAACTATATATTGATACGTGATATGATATTGTATCTATATGTAAATTTCATGTAACAGATAGACGAAGGTAGCAGTGTAGTTTTGTCTGAAGATGTGATCTCAGTTGGAAGATACCACTTGTCAGTTGGAGGGGTGCTCATCGTGGTTCTTAAGCCTCCTTCGCATGGAGTGTTGTTTAAAGTTAAGTCTAGCTCAGTCTTCATTCAATAAATTATTAACTTTAGTTAATTAATTATTGAATGAATGAATGAATTAATTTATTTACTAACAAATTTATTTAAACTCATTAGTGACACAACATACATGATGAACGTAATGTATTGTGAGGTAATGAACCTACGTGAAAATTGTATGCACATGCAGGCAGCGACAACGAAGTAGCCAGATTCTTTTCAATGGATGAGGTTGGCATACAGTGTACATTTCATTATTTAATGAAATAATACATGAACAACTGCACTCACACGACACCCCATCACTACAAATCAACTTCTTTTATAGCCGATCAATATTTGAGCAGTTATGAATTATTTTAACAAGAGATGCACTGAATTTGTCAAGAAGCCAAATAGTTGATCGGTTATTCGGCCAGGAGTCAGAGAGTGAATAGCAAAAACACGCCGCAATTTTGAAAAAATGATTATTTTTTTAAACTGAAAAACAAACAAACTCGGCAGGTCTCTAATTTTAACGTTTCGAACTCGATAGAGCGGGCAAGCATCTGACCTTTCCGAGTGTGCTCTGCTCTGTCCTGTCGTGTGTTTGTTACTGCTCGTTGAGTAATTTTTGAATTTTGGAGCACTAATGTTATGAGAAGAAAATAATTATTACTCTACCAAATGTTCAATGCTCAAGTTCGACCACACATCACGCAGGTCATAGGTCAGCGAATCAGATACGCGCACGATGGCAGTGAGACCGGCTCTGATTGGATGATGATCATGGCCTGTGTGCCCAGCAGGAATAAACAAAGCGAACCTCAATTCTTATTCGTTGATATTCAGTCAGTTGATGACGAACCACCGATATTGCTTGGCACAAGTTCACTACGACTGCATGTTTGGCCCGGTTCGTATGTTTGCTTTTGTTTGTTCGTTTCATCAGCGGTTGTATAGTTGTTTATTATGCTCATCAGGTTATGAAATTTATTTATTTATTCATTTTTTCAGCTTGCTCTTAAACAATTCGCTCTAGATTATCCGACTCCTCTTGACAAAGAAGTCCTCGAAATTCGTGACCTAGACACCGAACCGGGCGACCTAGTTTTTGAAATTTTATCTCATCAACCACTCAAACTCGGAGATTTCAAAAGTAGGCGTGGCCAATTGCTGGAGAAGTTCTCAATGAGAGACGTGTACGAAGGCGTTGTTAGTTATGTACCGAGAGGAAACCTCCTGAGGGGTTGGTTAATGTTAATGCCGACGTGCTGTGGCTGTTGTGGCTGCTGTTGTGGCTGCTGTTGTGGCTGCTGTTGTGGCTGCTGGTAGTGATCGTGGTGATTTTGCTTTTTAACTTTTTTTTAAAAAGTATCTTACTGTTTTTGTGTGGCAAGTGTTGTTTTGAGGCGTCATTTCACTCGAACCAGCCAACTGTCCAACCAATCACTGCAGACCTCCCAATGGACTCGAAGAAAGGCTACGTGGATGTCAAAGTGCGTGATTTGGGCAATCACTCTCTCTACCTCACCATCTCCATCATTTTTCCGTCTCCTCGATTTTTATTGGACGACATCAGAGTCTACCCCGGAGCTCTTCAGCCAATCAGCAACGAGTCATTAAAACTAATGATGTACGATGACTCGAATTATACCGGTATCTATAAACATCTTTCGCCTCGGTCGGTTAAATATCACATCGTCACATCACCGAAATACGGTCGCGTAATGACAGTGAACTCGATGAACGCCTACAACCTGACCTCATTCACTCAACTCGACCTAGATAGATCCGTTATTTATTACAAGCACATCCATACCGAGTCGGATAGCGATAATTTCATGTTGAAAGTAATGGTACCGGGGATGGAGAGCATTTATAGCGATGTGCGGGTCTGCGTGTCGGTGCACAACTTGAATCGAGCCAATTATCGGTACGTGCTGACCATGAGGAAGGTCAATGTGAGAACGAACGGTAGCATTACGATTAAAAGTTACTATCTGAACGTGAACCGACCGTCGCATCCTAACAAATTCCTCAACAACATTATCAACAACAACAACATCAACAACAACAACATCAACAACAACAACATCAACAACAACAACATCAACAACAACAACAATAATAATAATAAGAATGGCTACAAGGAAGCCAGCAGGTATGATGGATTGATGTTGATGGTTCGCAAACTGCCCCGACACGGACGCATTAGCTTCAAAGGAAGAATGTTGACAATGAATAATAATAATAATAATAATAATGATAATGGCTATAATTTGAAATATTTTGACGACGGCGCTGATAGCAGTCTGATTGATTATCGCAAGGTTTTAATCACTCAATCTGATATAAACGAAGGCATGCTTAAATATCACCACACGCCATCATCATCATCATTATCATCATCATCATTTTCATCATCATCTTCATCATCGTCATCATCATCATCTACTATTGATCATATTGAGTTCTATGTTGTTTTGTGGAAGCCAGAACTTCCTAGCAATGCATTTTGGAACAAATGCTTCCGAAGTGATGGTGGTGTTGGTGGTGGTGGTGGTGGTGGTGGTGGTGGCGGACATAAAGGTGGTGGTGATGATGATAATGAAGACATTGATGATGAAGATGATGACGATGGTGATGGCGAGGCATTTGATTTAGATTTTAATAACTCAACAGCCTCGAAAAATGGTAGAATAGAGTTATTACCACATTTTCCGATTTCATCATCATCCCCATCATCTTCTTCATCATCTTCTTCATCATCATCGTCATCATTTTCTTCATCATCATCGTCATCATCATCATCATCGTCATCATCAGCATCATCACAATCAGCGTTGCTTCCAGTACATAAGCTATCCAGTTTGCGCATGACTATTAAAATATGGCCCGGCAATGATGATAACGATAGTGACGATGACGATGGTGGTGGCGATTATGATAATGATGATGGTGACGATGATGACGACGACGACGATGATGATGATAATGGTCTGGAAGATTGCAAATGGTCCTCATTGCGTTTCCAGAATTGGAAATCCGTATGGGAGATTGTTGACGGTGGCTGGATGGTTCTGCAAGAATCCATCATGAAAGTTCTCTGGTCCGGACGGGCAATGAAAAATTATGATAGAAATAATAATAATAATATTATAATTAATGACGATGACGACGACGATGCTTGCGATGGTGACGATGATGGTGGTTATAACGACGGTGATGCTGAGGGTCGGAATGAGGATGTGGTTTTCAAATTGACCGAACATCCCAGCGTGGGAAGGTTTGTTAGGTTGCCTGCTTCTCTTCAAAACTCATCATCATCGTCTTCATCATCGTCGTCATCATCGTCGTCGTCGTCCTCTCTACTACTTACAAGAGATTTGCTTGAGTCGCAGCCACCAATCACATCCTTCACGCAAAGTGACGTCACAAATCACGTGATCATTTTTCTATTAAACAACAACGCTCACAACAACAACAACGACACTGTTGATAATAGAAGAAGCAAAAACGTAGATAATAACAACAACAACAATGACAATAAAAATATTGAAAGATACAGCGATCTTTACGCTTATAATGAGAAACATCAACAACAACAACATCAACAACAACATCAGCAACAACATCAGCAACAACATCAACAACAACAACATCAACAACAACAACATCAACAACAACAAACGAACGCGGCAAATACCGACATAATATATTTGTCTGTCTATCGAACATCAAAGAGAAGAGATACCATAAATGATAACAACTATAATAATGATAATAATAATAATAATGACGATGACTACGGTGACGTCACATACAGACGTGTTGGGACTTCAAGTAGTAGCAGCAACACGCACACAACAGCAACAACAACAACAGCAACAGCAGCAACAACAACAACAACATGGAAAGACAACAACAACCACCATCTCAACATTCGTTCTTTCCACAAAGTCATTCACGTCAAAATCATTCCACTGGAACTAAAAGTGGATTCCATAAAAAATATTACAATCACTCAAGCTTCTTTCTACGCCACATTTCGTCACAGCCATTTTCGTTTTCAAACGAATGCGCCCTACATTCTACCGGAAGTGACGGTCCATTTGCAGATGAGTTTCCGGCAGGGATTGCTTGTCTGCGGATCCCGTGTCTGCTCCAGTTTCAAAATGCGTGACTTGATGTTGGGTAGAGTTGTGTACGTGCAGAAGAACAGAAGCGCAAACTTCGACAGCGTCCTTCTGACGATCAGCTGTTTCGAGGTTTTGCTGCTCGATGAACCCTTGAACGTTCTCGTCAGACCTCTCCTCAGTTCCAAACCTCTGGTTGTCTACAGGCCTCTCCAGATCAATAATGAGTGGATCGACCTCAACTTGACCCATTTAAATGCTACTTCATTGGCTCACGTGACTAATGATGACCCAATTTTTTACATAATTAGACCGCCTTTGTATGGATGGTTGAGAGTCAGGCTGAAGAAGTTTGTTAGGTCGAGACGACATGCCGATGATGATGATGATGATGCAAGTGACAACAGTAACTACACGAGCGACGACGACGACGACGATGATGATGATGATGATCAAATGACCAAGGTAGACAATCTGTATGCGTATTGCTGCAGAGAAGTGCAGGCAGACCCAACGACCAACAACAACCTCACTGACGTACATTTCTTTCACTTCAGACATTCGGACCTCCTTTTAAACCACGTCCAATACAAACCTGATCCAAATAAATATCTGGGTCAGTGGAGTGATGAACTGACCTACATTGTGACGTCATGGAACGTGCAACCGGCTGAGGGCAGGCTCAAGATAAAACTGAAGAGAAGGAATGATGATGCTGATGATGACGACGACGATGATTATTATTATTTCGGATATGATGATGATGATGATGAGGACAGTGCAAATGCTGTTCACAATGCCAATGCCAGTCAGCGCCTTGAAACGAATGACAAGAAATATACAAGTTCCTATCCTAAACAAAGAAACAACATCAACAATAAATTCTACAACAACACCAACGACATGAAAGATGACGACGACGATGATGTCTCACCTCTCGATTTAAACATGAGGCGCTTCATAATGATCGGGATGCTGGCGCTCCTCTTCCTCCTCCTCGTTGTCGTCATCCTCATCATCGTCAAGTGTATGTGTGGTTGCGGTGGCAAGAAGAAACGCGCCGCGACAACTGCAACCGCTGCTGCAACCGCTGCTGCAACTGCTGGTGCTTCGAACAGGATAAGCGCATCCTATAAAGCGGAAGACCGCATTGATGACGAGATGACACATCTGAGTTGCCATAGAAACGATGACGTAACAAATATGAATAATAATAATAATAACATGGAGATGATGGAATGCGATGTCAATAGTAGAAAAATCATGGGTGCCATGAAGAAGATGAAGAGTGATGGCGGTAGCTGTAGTGACGCTCGGTGCGATCCGATGTTTTCATCAACGTCTGTCGGCTACTTGGTGCCAGTTCGTTCTTCGAATGATGATGACATCAACATCAATAATCTCCATCATGACAGTTTTCATCCAGACACTTCCAAATACATCAGCCCCAGCAACATAAGTGACAGCAACAGGAGTTACTCATCGGAGCACATTTACGACGAGCCACCAGAGCATCCTTGTCGTCGCCACAACCACCTCGCCACATCAACGCCGACAACATTAACGGAATGTTACTCACAACAGCCACAAAATGAACGTCGTCAATCGCAATATGTTGAACAACATCAACAACCACAAACACATCAACCACAAATGAATGAGCAGTTACATCAACTTCCTCCGTCTTTACCTCCACATCAGCGCCAACTACATCAACAACTTCAACAACAACAACTTCAACAACAACATCAGCAACAACAACACAACGAACAATTGCCGTCTTACGTAACTTTTGTTGATCATGATTTCAACAATGAGGTTTTGAGTGATTTTTACAACAACAACGACAACAATGATGGTGATGACGAGATTTCTTGCGCAGGCGATAATATGACCAATGAGGAAAAGGATGATGTCATCAACAACAACAACAGCAGCAACAACAACAACAATAGTAGTAGTAGTAATAATGATCAGCCAGCAGAACATCAAGGTTTCACGAAACTACGTTTCTTCATCTTTTTTTTTATTTTCAAATGCATACACCATTACATTTTTTTAAAATCTTTTTGTTGTTGCTGCTGCTGTTGTTGTTGTTATTGTTGTGGCTAGCAGCAGCAGTAGCAGCAGCAGTAGCAACAACAGCGCAAAAAAATGTTCCACTGAATCAAATAAAGAAAGTAGAAGGTTGAGGTGGCGAGGAGTAGCTTTTAAATGAATTAAACATCTTCATAACTTATATGGCTTTCTATCAGATGAACAATTACTTCTCCAGTCAAGATTATACAAGCGGACATACAAACAAACATACAAACAAACACGTATACAAACTAACAAACACACATACGTACAAACAAACATATTAACTAACTCAGAATACATATTACAGTAACCTAAATGAAATTAAGAGTGAACAAAGTTGCAAACAATTTTTACTTAAAACTATGTCAATAATTTAAAACTCGCCACACATACGATCACACACACAGACACACACATACACACACATACACACACAGACACACACAGACAGGTACACACACACACATACATATATACAAATATATTTGCAGGTATTTTCAACTGGAAAGACATCGACCCGGAATTATTGGCACACTGCAGACTAACAAATCCGCTACTTTACGATCAACAATATTGGGTTTGACTGATTTGTGTAGTTGGTTGGTTGGTTGGCAGGCTAATTGGTTGGTTGGTTGGCAGATTGGCTGGTTGATTGGCAGGATAGTTGGCTGATTGGTTGATTGAGTTACCGACTTTTAACTAAATGATATTTTTTGAATTTTTATTTACGAAAATATGCTTTCATTATTTTCAACTTCTGTTTGTCAAACGTTTTTTTACGGCCAGTCATGTACAACAGGGTTTAGTTTATAATTTATTTGCCAAACACACATACACTCACAAACACACATACACTCACAAACAAACACACACAATCAATGATATTTTGTTTTCTGAATTATTTTAGAAGCGTCAGTAGCAAAAGAAACAATACCATAAGTGCTTTTTAAAGGCAACGCGTTAATTAGTTACCAGCCAATCTTTTCACTCAGTCCTACCCTCCCTATGCTTTGTTGCTCTGTTGTTTCTTGTCACGTTACGTTGTGGGACCCAACATCATCATCGTCGTCGTCATCATTGTTCGTAATGTAATGTTCGCTTCCTACGATGCAAACATGAACAACGTGAACGTATCAACGGACATCTGCATACCTTTCATGTTAACAAAATTGTTTGGTCCGTTGTCTTAAAAAATTAAAATTAAAACGTTTGCTTGTTTGACTTGTTTTTTAACTTTCTCTCTCTCTCTCTCTTCTCTCTCTCTCTCTCTCTCTCTCTCTCTCTCTCTCTCTCTCTCTCTCTCTCTCTCTCTGTTTACCGACTGACAGTTTTTAATTAAATGTTCAAATAATAATGTAATAATGTGAATTCCCCTGAAAGTAACAATAAGCAAATGAAAGAATGAAAGAACGAACGAACAAGTGAAAACCATTTGACAACATCAACCAAACATCCAGACATTTGAATCAAAATTATTTACCCACGAACGAACGAACGAACGAACGAACGAACGAACGAACGAACGAACGAACGAAACAGCAAATGTCGTTAACAGAAAACATCCATCCATTCAAACTGGAGGTGAGCGGCCAGCCAGCGGGAATTGAAAGTTGCTCCCAATTCCCTCCAACTTATTTTCCTCATTTCCGATTCTCTTCCGAAATCCCATTTATGACAACGTTCCCGAAAATTCCCATTCCCTGTTTTTCAACTCATTCCCGCGTTCTCCCTCCAATTTCCTCCCGCTTTCCATTTTTTCCATTTTCAACATTTTTTAACACATCTATAGAGTTGTATAGAGTTATATAGAGTTACATAGGGTTATATTTATTTATTTATTTATTTCTTCAAAGACACAAAAAGTTATATAAAGGGTTATATAAAGTTGTATAGAGTCATATAGGATTGTTTTGCCGATTTGCATGGGGATCCCATGCTCACTTCTAATCCAAACGAAGGCAGCCTTCTCTTTAACGCATTGAAAATCCTATCGATAAAATATAGCTACCCAGAATGAAAATATCATGCACGTAAGTTTATTGATATTTGTATCTATAATAGTATTTATTAATAACGTTTAAACAAACAAGCCTACATTCGAGTTTGTGTGTTTCTATGTTAGTTTTTCTATGTTTATTCTTATGCTTGTGTGTTTGCGAATGTTTGTATGGTGAACGCACGAACCTAACGATGCTTTTCATAATGTTTGCTCAGTGAACAATCAAGTTGTACGCACTAACGTGTTGTACATCCTATCTGTATCTGTAAAAAATACATGTATGTATACACACGTATGTATGTATGCCTGTATGTACTATGTATATATGTATGTTTATATGTATGTATGTGTGTATGTGTGTCTGTATGTTCGCATATAAGCAGTAAATTCGGCCATATGTTCGGCGACTTTCGATGCTCCCCATCAAAAACCCACGCCATGTCCTACTACTACTGCTGCTACTACTGCTGCTACCACTACTGCTACTACTACTGCTACTACTACTACTGCTACTACTGCTTCTACTACTGCTGCTACCACTACTACTGCTACTACTACTACTGCTACAAACCTATATACAAACAAACATACAGATATACAAATATACTTACAAACAAACAAACAAACGTATTATGCAAATACAAGAAAAATAGATGTACCAAGTTGTTTGTTTTTGTCTCGGCATAATTTACCTTGTGTGGTACATCATGCCTGTTTACGTGTGTGTGTACGTGTGTGTACCTGTGTATGTGTATATGTTTTTATCTAGTTGGTGTTATTGTGCCATTTGCAGTGATTTGACTGTCGCATTGTACTGTGATAGAGTCCTAATGCTTTGTTGCCTCGTTCGCTATTGAGTTTCTATTGGTGAAATGTAGGTAGCTACATTATTCTTACGTTTGTAAGTGTACATGTGTGGTTGAATTGAATCACTCTCTCTCTTTCTCTCCCTCTCTCGAGTTCTCTTTTTCTCCCTCCCTCTCTCTCTCTCTCTCTCTCTCTCTCTCTCTTTCTCTTTCTCTCTCAAGAGTACGTTAAAAAATGATGCGGGGGGTGTGATTCATCATCCGCAAAATTATTAATTAAATAATTAAGCAAATGTACAATAATGATGGCGTTGATGATGATGATGATGGCGATGATGATGATGATGGCGATGATGATGATGATGGCGATGATGATGATGATGGTGATGATGATGGTGACGTTGATGATGATGATGATGATCATCATCATCATCATCACCATCCAAGTGAAATTTATTAAAATTCGACTCTCACTTCAGCCAACAAAAACAATAGAAACAATATTTTCATAACGACAGCCACACTTGCTACAGCCACACTTGCGACGCAACGCTTACGACAGCCACATTTACATTACAACAGGGTTTACAACTGAGCCAAGGCTTACAAAATGAAATTTAATTAAATTTAATAACGAAAGAGGCAGAAAAAAATTGTGATTGTCTGTGCTTACGTACATTCATCACCGTTCCTTTCATTGAAACTTTGTGGATTTGAAGATACATTTTATTGGCAGGTGAGCGTGCATTTTATTAGATTAGCATGCAGAATTAAGATGGATTTGAACTGACGAATTTGTAAACTAACAATGGCATCAATAACATCAACAAAAACATCAATCGCCCCCTCCTACACAATAACATTAACATCTTCTTCATCTTCATCATCAGCATCTTCTTCATCTTCATCGTCATCCTCATCAATATCTTCCTACTTGTTAATTATAGACTGATTCGAATTTTGATGTTCTGATATTAATTTATCTTCACAGGTTTCATTTGATTTCGAAATCTCTTTATCTGTCCATTATAACGTTGTTCAGTGTCTATTGTTGTTTATGTTGTTGTTGTTCATGTTGTTGTGGTTGTTGTTGTGGTTGTTGTTGTTTGTGTTGCTTGTGGTTGTTGTTTATGTTGCTGTTGTTTGTGTTGTTTTTTAATTTCAATTTCAGTTTAAAAAGCTATAAAAAAAAGTTGTTTACTTACAAAACCAGTTTTTGAAAATTTTAATCATTTTTTTCCATCATACTTTTGCGCTAAGTTTTCTAAATACTGAAATTGCCTCTGCGTTGTTATCACTATTATGACTGTTTATTGTTATTATTATTGTTGTTGTTGTAGTTGTTGTTATTGTTGTTATTCAAATTTAAAATTTCATGCGAATCTATGCGGGAGACCTACATTATCAAGAAGCATTAATCATCATTAAATTTTTCTCCACTGTCGTCTCCATTAAGTTCATCATCATCTTCATCGTCATCAGCATCATCTTCATCGTCATCAGCATCATCTTCATCGTCATCAGCATCATCTTCATCGTCATCAGCATCATCTTCATCAACATCGTCATCGTCATCTTCTCAGTAGCACTCCACAGCACTTCTCGCTTTGTATAATTGTTTTTTTTCTAGTTTCTACTTCTTTTCTATAAGAATTTCTTATTGAATTATTTTAAAATGTCTTCAATTATTTCAAGCAGCATTAAAAACATTCGCAAAGCTATTTATTACATTATTTTTGTGGTTAATTAGATATTTCTTCGTGGTTTTCATTCACCGCATTACCTCATCTTGCCGTAAATCTATGTGTCAACATCTTATGATCTTAAGTTCAACATCTGATCAAGTTCAACATCTGATCAAGTTCAACATCTGGTCAAGTTCAACATCTGATCAAGTTCAACATCTGGTCAAGTTCAACATCTGGTCAAGTTCAACATCTGATCAAGTTCAACATCTGATCAAGTTCATCATCTGATCAAGTTCATCATCTGATCAAGTTCAACATCTGATCAAGTTCAACATCTGATCAAGTTCAACATCAGGTCAAGTTCATCATCTGATCAAGTTCAACATCTGATCAAGTTCAACATCTGATCAAGTTCAACATCTGGTCAAGTTCATCATCTGATCAAGTTCCACATCTGATCAAGTTCAACATCTGATCAAGTTCAACATCTGATCAAGTTCAACATCTGATCAAACTAGGATTTTGCTCTTATCTTTTCAGGATTTTTGGCAGCCCATTCGTCAACAGTTTATCCACAGACCATCACTTCGAAGAAGTTCATCTCTTACATCCATGTCGATGTTCTTTTAAATTTAATTCCATGGAAATTGAGAGATTTTTAATGAAATTGAAATGTTTGTTTAATAATTTACTAGTTCTGTTTTATTTGCAAAATTGTAATACCAAGAATTAGTAGCAGATGTGCTACGAAAAAAAAATATAAAACAACACAGGCAACTTTCTTACAAATATCAAATTAAAATGTGAACGAAAATTTTGAAATCAAGTTTCAAAACATACATGCACGTCTCACAACCAATTTCTTTCAAGTTGTCATTTGCTTGATGCAACAAAAATTTTTCTGCTCACAATGTTCCGAATCAACTGTTGCACATTTACAAAGTTTCCAACACTTTGGGCCGCTACTCTGCTGCTGTTGTTGGTTCTGTTGTTGTTGTTGGTTCTGTTGTTGTTGCTGTTGTTGTTGATGTAGATGAGGATTGCGATGGGGATAAAAATTGTCGTCCAGATTGGATCGATGCAAGCTGAAGACCTGCTTGAATGTTGACCTGAACTGAGCGCTGGTGAGGAAGTAGATGAAGAAGTTGCAGGCGTAATGTGACATGCACAGCTCTTCGACCAGCTTTCTCAGGCTGTAGTAGTTGAAAAATCGTCTCCAGACGGGATGAACTTCGATCTGCTCGTCCGTCAGATCGCAAGGACCGAGGTCGTTGAAGTCGAAGTAGTAGACGAGAGTTGCCGGGAGAGTGGTGAGGATGATGTAGAATGAGACGGAGAGGAGTGTGAAGTTAGTGGCGAGACATCGGCTGTTGTTGTTGGTGTTTGACGAATTCATCATGTCTACATCGGTGCCGTTGCTGTTGGCTCGATTGTTTTGCGTCGATGATGAATGTTTCAGCTGGCTGTGAACGGGAATGGACATGGAGTTTGATGAGGATCTCGTAAAATTGGGAGTTGTCGGAGTCGTGGTGCGAGTGACAGATGTGTGGGGAAAAATTTCTTTGTCAGCAGTCGTTGCTTCAGCAAGAGCAGGTTGGCATGGAAAAAATTTGACGGAAGAAGGTGTTGGGTTGTTGGAGTTGATTGTTTCAATGGTTGCCGGTCTGGCTTCACATCTCCATAAGGAGAGGAACACTGGATCGGTCAGCAACCTGCCTAATGAAAAGTTTGACTGCCTGCCCGATAGATCGCTGGTTTGAGATCCACCTGCAGTACAATTAGTCTGAGCAAATTTTTTGCTAGCTAGAGGAGCCAAAGATGTTTTCGAGTAGATTAATTTTTTTTCTTCTTGTTTCAGCCTGTACACAGTTCTCATAACGGCTAAATTAAATATAAAAATAGCCGCAGGAATCGCAAGAAAGAACAAAGCTTCCGTCAGCGCACACCAAACCAGCCAGAAGTCCATCCTGGTAATGTTGAAACCACATTTCTCAGACGCAACATCGTAGAACCAGATGTACGTCTGCCCGAGGGCAAAGGTCAAACAGACAAGCACCGTCATCGCCACCACTTTCACTGCCGTTCTACTTTCGGTCGATTGACATTTCTTATATGGGTGACAGACAGCTAAAAATCGTTCAACAGTAAATGCTAATACCAAAACCGGAGCTAAATATTGAAACCAAATGATTAAGGATGGAAATAGTTTGCAAACAATCGGAGAATCGATCGGTGTCCAAATCTCCCATGTAACTTTTAATTCTTGGACGATGTGTAGAGAGAGGAAGAGAAAATCGTTGACGGCTAGAGATGCGAGAAATATGGCGGACTGCGTGTTCTTCTTGCGCGCCTGTCTACTCGACCAGACGCGAGCCGAGGCAAAGTTGCCGAGGAATCCGATGAGGTACCAGAGAGGGGTGCAGAAGCGGTCGAGCATGATGGTGACATGCACGTGCCTCATCAGGATCGCAGTCTTGTTAGCACATTCCAGCGTTTCGTTGTCTGTTTGCAGTGAGAGGTTGGAGAGGTTGGAGAGGTAGGGTAGAAGGTTTGTGCCGTTGGGAGACGTGCTAATGTTGCTGTCGCTGTCTAGAGTGAACATGCTGCTGCAAATTCGGTTGATGCTCTTGTGGTTATTTTTATTGATTTTGTTGCTCGGACGTAGTAGTTATTGTCCTTATAGCAGCGGTTATTTATGTCGCAAAGCCCCCTTTTATAAAAGCCGGTCTAGAAAATTCTATTGAATCTGATAACCGCACGAAGGGATTTTAATGTTCACGCCTCTGTGCGTCTGTGTATGTTCGTCTGTTTGTGTCTGTGTATGTTTGTCTGTGTGTACGTCTGTGCAGGTTCCTCTTTGTGTATGTTTCTAGGTTTATTTTCTATGTTGTCGAATCGTAAATCATTGTTCTCGGTGATCAAACAAACCTATGTAGCATATCTTCATCTAACTTAAAATATTTTTAAAGTTGCTTTTGTGTCTTCTTATGCAGTTGTAAATTGTCTGACTTTTTGATAATAATTGCATTGAATGTTTATTTATGCTGTTGTTGTTGTTGTTTGTCTCTTCGTTCATTTTCAAATTCTCTTATTGGTTTAATTGTTATTTGCGTAGTAATTTATGTCGTTGTTCAAATTGTTATTTTAATTGTTGTTTATGGAGTTGTTCGTGTCGTTTGTATATTGTAGTTAGTGAAGTTTATGCTGCACTTTCTGTAGTTGTCTGAGCAGGCGGTCTTGTGCAGCAATAGTAGTTACTATGAAGTAACTCGGTCGATTGAAGAGACTCTTCCAGGAGCTGGTTTAAACGCTGATGTCGTGCGAGAGCTTATTAATGACGATTACCGCTCGTACGCCGACTTCCAACATGACAACTTTTTCTTCTTTCTTCGTCAGACACGCACCTGAAATAAAATGTAATTGCGGAATTTTATGATTTTTATTACGGTAATAATATTTAAAAATGCAACGAAGGTTGGTTTTGTGTAATAAAAGAAGGCTGCTATGTTTAAATAGAACTGTGGGAATGTCTAATTAAGTATGTTTGCTGGTGGTAATATTCTTTGATAATTCTAGCATTCATCCATCCATCTGTTCGTTCGTTGTACACATGTGTACTCGCATGTGTACATGCCCTCAAATGAAATGTACACATCAATCAGTGGAGATGATGCACAAATTCTGGAGGCACTCAACATGAAAGAACCAACAGCAACAAGCTGTCATCAGGCTCGCCTGCAGTTTTTAATTTAATATGCGCGAAATGACGACACTCAACAGTTCAGAGGTATTCTCCTTTCTTCTTTGCACGTTCATCCGATGTTTCTCTAATGTGCCTTTCTTTGTGTGTGTGGTGTGTGTGTGTGTGAAAGTGTGGTATGTGTGTGTGTGTGTTTGTAATACATAACGACGAATTAATATTATTTGCATACATTACCCGCAATAAAGTTACTCTACCTGCAGTAACAGTAACAGAAGCATGGTGTAAGGACATCACCTATGATGACGTCACAACATCGCATGTGACGTCATCACCTGGAACGTCGTTGGAGTTATGTTAATGAGGCTTACGTCATGCTCGGCCATGCAGAGCTGAATTAATTTACATTAAGGAGGGTGAGTGAGAATGAAGATTCGAGAGAGAAATAAAATATAAACAAAAGAACAAACAAAAATAAACAAAAGGTAAACGAAAAACGGAAAAAAATGAACCAAATACGGAATAAACAATGCTGAATGTGGAATGCCGAAGCAAAAAATGCCAAAAATTTTCAAAAACTGCAAATCGTGATGAAAATAATTAATGAGAGAAAACCAAAAAGATTAAAGGAAAAATTGAAAAATGAATAAATAACTGCAAGAAAAAAGATAGATAGATACAGAGAAAGAGAGAGAGATAGATAAAGAGCGAGAGAGAGAGAGAAGAAAGCATTTAAGGAAGAATGAATAAAAAAGATTTTAGAGCAATGGTCAAACATGTTCCCATTAGAAGTAAGTGAAGCGAGATGGAACTGTATCATTATCAGCATCGTCGTCATCATCATCGTCATCATCGTCGTCGTCGCCATTAAAATCATATTAACAACATAAAAACCGACTTAGCGGAAATAAATAAGTTTACATTATATGATGAATGCGTTAAGAGCTCTTTGTAAAAAATAGATTATTTTGTAATGAATGAATGAATGAACGAATGAATGATTGATTGAATGAATGAATGATTGATTGAATGAATGAATGATTGATTGAATGAATAAATGAATGAATGAATAAACAAACGAATGAATGAATAAAAAGATAGATGGACTGTTTAGTGAATAAGAAACAAATCAATCAATCGAACAAATCTATCAATCAACAAATGGCAAGGTTGTTGAAGTTGGTGAAGAACTTTTTTAAGGTCGACAAATGAATGAAGGAGCGAATTAATAAAGGAATAAATAAAACATGGATGAATGAAGAATGGAAGGAAGGAAGGTAGGAAGGAAGGATTCCAAAAATTGGTGGATAATTGTTTTGCTAGGACGTTTAAAATGTCTGCCATGTAAGACGTTAATGATGATGATGATGAGGAACAAATAAACAGCAATGAAATCCAATAAAATGCAAATAAATATAAATAGTGCTCAGCGATGTTATTGTGTGTGTGTATGTATGTGTGTGTGTATGTGTGAGTATGTATGTGTATATATAGATGATGATGACGACGACGATGATGACGATCTAGAGGATTCTATATTTATACAACAGGCGCAGGCAGTTAAGTGATTCATGAACCGGCATAAATAACCAACAAAGAATTATCAGGTGATTCTATTAAAGTTCTGTGGTTGTTGTTGTTGTTGTTGTGATGGCTGTTGTTGTGATGGTTGTTGTTGATGTAATTGTTGTTACGATTGTTGATTAAAATAATATGGCTTCATTTTATGAGGCCTATTTTCAATGTTTGTGAGCAGAAAATGAAAGTAATATTGTTGTTGTTTAATTGTTGTTGTTTAATTGTTGTTGTTGTTATTGTTGTTATTGATGTTGTTGTTGATGTTGTTGTTGTCGTTGTTGTCCACGGCTTGGTTATTAGAGTGGCCTGAACGCAGCATAATGGCCATCATTATAGCGTTATCTATCATCATTTCTCTGCCATTGTTACAAAAGTTTACACAGATATCATCTCTTTAACGTCGTCAATGTTCTGTCAAACAACCACATCGTCATCATCATCGTCGTCGTCATCATCATCAGCATCATCATCAGAAGCAGCAGCAGCAGCAGTAGTAGTAGTAGTAGTAGTAGCAGCAGTAGCATCATCATCTTTATCAGCAGCGCGGTCAACACAATCAAGAAGCGAACAATGAAAATAATTACACACAATGTCAATTTCACAGTCAGGCTCAAAAGCTTTTTCGTATATTCCGCACAAGCATGCATAAAGATATACAGAGAGAAAAAGAAAGAGTGAGAGAGAGCGAGAAATAGAGACAGGCAGAGACAGACAAACAAACAGACAGGCAGGCAGATACATAGACGAATTGAAAGTTAAAGTGATGTGTGTAATATTCTTTTGTTCTTACAAGGTGAAGTTATTTTTTGTAATTTTTAAATTCTTTCCATGAATTTCGTTGTCGATCTACTCATAAAACTTCCTCAATTGTTTCTTTGCGTATCGTCGGCAAACAAACAAATACACACACACACACACACACACACACATATATATATATATATATATATATATATACACATATATACACATATATACACACTCATACGCACACACACAAACACATACATAGAAAAGAAGAATTAAATGTAATGATGGTAATCGGCAGCCGGGGTGAAAATGACGTTCGGTACAAAGGGATAATAACAACATTTCTACTAAAAATATACTGATTTTATAGCAATAAATAGAATAATAATAATAATATTTATAATAACGATAAAAATAATAAAAGATATAATTATTATAATTATAATTTGAAAAATATAGAAACACGAAACGATGAAATCGATGTGGCGGATGAGGAAAAGTTCATTCACAGAGGAATAGGAAGCTTCTTAGTTAAATGTGGCGTTGTTATTATCATTCTTACTGCTGTTCTTATTGTTATTGTTGTTGTTGTCGTTGTTGTTGTTGTTGTCGTTGTGTTGTTGTTGTTGTTGTTTCATTAGGTAGGTAAGCACGTGCGTTGCATCATCACAAGTGCATTCGTGTGCTTGTATTGTGTTGTATCCGGCTGGTTGTTGTTTGTTACTGTCGAACTTGAAAATTTCTTTGAAATTAAAATCATATTTTTCAGTTTCTCACTCACGCATAATAATAATAATACTAATTATTATTATTATTGTTGTTATTATTATGCATAATATAGAGTATGAATGTAAAGTGATATGAAGCGATGAAATGAATATATGGAACTGGAATCTAATGTCAACAAAATGAGCATTTCATCTTCCGTCCTCATCTTTATCATTGTCGTCGTCGTATTTGGCTGGTTGGTTGACTGGTTGAATGATTGATTGGTTGGCTGATTGGCTGATTGGTTGATTGGCTGATTGGTTGGTTGGCTGATTGGATGTTTATTTGTTGTTGTTTGCTGTGATTTCATAGCACGCCTTGTAGAAAGAAAGCAGAAGATGGATGTTGTTGCAATTTTTTCTGTTTCTTGCCAGTAGGAAATAAAAATGTTGTCTTTAATTTTGATTTGCTTCGAAGCTGAATGCTTTTGTTCATTTGCTGGTCTGCCTGCCCCGCAATGTCATTCGTCTAATTTGGGATCTCGATGTTAAATCCGCTTGTTTCTTCAGTTCATTTCATTTCTTCAACAACTTTGGAGAGAAATGATGATGACTGAGATGAAGACGATAATGATGACGACGACGATGATGAAAAATAATGCTTGGTCAAAAATAATATGTGTGCGTGTTGAGTTGATTGATGTTTTGTTGGCCAGTACCTAACTGATGATCGAAACAATAGCAGTAGTAGTAGCTAAACTAATTAGAATTATTTGAAATAATAAAATTACTATCATTGTAATAATAATAATAAAACTAATATAATTTCTAAAATTTAATTTAAAAAATGTCAAATTTTTTTTGTACAATAGATAAGATTGGTGGTCGGTACATTCGTTGAATTTTAAGTGACTCTGTGAGAAAGAAATGTAAGCATGGCTTGATCGATGCAATGATAAAATATTACGGCTGATGTTTCTATCTAGTTCTATCTGGAGTGAGTTTTTTAAATAACTGTCTCAACAATATATGACACACACACATTTTTATGCACACACACCACACAAACACACACAAACATAGATACACACAGATACATACATGCATGCATACTTACATACATAACTGTTGTTGGATTTAACACGCAATTTAGTAGTTCAACGTTACGAACCTGAAATGATATATTGTTGATTGTAAAATCTTAGTCTTTCATTTGATAAAGTCGTGACTGAGCTGTGTGTGTGTGTGTTTGTGTGTGTATGTGTGTATGTATTGTAGATCTGTATGCATGTGTTTATCTATGTGTGTGTACGTATTTTTTAAATCTATTAAAAAGATACTTGAAAGTAGATATAACTAGAATAGCAGTTTTAACGATAACAATCCCTACGATTAGAAATACATTCATTTAAAACTCA
The DNA here is from genome assembly GCF_000326865.2 of Helobdella robusta. Classification (NCBI taxonomy): domain Eukaryota; kingdom Metazoa; phylum Annelida; class Clitellata; order Rhynchobdellida; family Glossiphoniidae; genus Helobdella; species Helobdella robusta. The sequence continues at coordinate 3,239,193 of NW_008703981.1, forward strand.
ATATTAAATATAATAAAATATTAAAATAATAATAATAAAAAAATAATAATAATAACGAAAAATAATGAAAACAACAAGAGCAACTAATGTCGAAAAGATGATTACACTGTGCGTAACGAGCTCCTAATATTTAAAAAACAATGTTGGCTACCTTATCCGATTTGCATACTTTTACTTGTGTGTATATATACATGTACCTTTGTATGTATGTATGTATGTATGTGTGTGTGTGTGTGTGTGTGTGTGTGTGTGTGTATGTATGTATGTATGTATGTGTATGTGTGTGTGTGTGTGTGTGTGTGTGTGTATGTGTGTATGTATGTGTGTGTGTATGTATGTATGTATGTATGTATGTATGTATGTATGTATGTATGTATGTATGTATGTATGTATGTATGTATGTATGTATGTATGTATGTATGT
>NW_008703981.1:3240335-3241013 GCF_000326865.2 Helobdella robusta
ACATACATACATACATACATACATACATACATACATACATACATACATACATACATACATACATACATACATACATACATACATGCATGCATGCATGCATGCATACATACATACATACATACATACATACATACATACATACATACATACATACATACATACATACATACATACATACAAAGGTACATGTATATATACACACAAGTAAAAGTATGCAAATCGGATGCATGGTTATTTAGGTGTGCATTCAAGCGCATTGTTAACTAATTATTCTTTCTTTTTGAGCTAAATTTTTAAATTTCTTCACTTACTCCGGTTTCTTAACAACTCGATGATTTAATGTTTCATATTTTTTAGTAATGTTTCTTCTGCTGTGCGCATGGACGTGTTTGTTTGTATGTTTGTTTGTTCGTGTGTTCGTTTGCCTGCTTGTTATACATATATATATGTAAACATAGGTAATATATGAATAAGATGGGCTTATATATGAGAAAAGGTGATTAATTGAAATAAACTGAATAACAAACACCTCAGTAGAATGTTGTGTTGTTGTCACTCTGTGATGGTTTGATAGTTTCCTGACCTTGAATGGATGAATGAAGGCGAGAAGTGATGGATGGATAGATGGATGGATGGATGGATGGATGTGTTGGATGAACGTCAAATCGGTATGAATCG
>NW_008703981.1:3241185-3252525 GCF_000326865.2 Helobdella robusta
ATGGATGGATGGATGGATGGATGGATGGATGCATGGATGGATGGATGGATGCATGGATGGATGGATGCATGGATGGATGCATGGATGCATGGATGCATGGATGCATGGATGCATGGATGCATGGATGCATGGATGGATGGATGGATGGATGGATGGATGGATGGATGGATGGATGGATGGATGGATGGATGGATGGATGGATGGATGGATGGATGGATGGATGGATGGATGGATGCATGGATGGATGGATGGATGCATGGATGGATGGATGCATGGATGGATGCATGGATGGATGCATGGATGGATGCATGGATGGATGGATGTGTTGGATGAACGTCAAATCGGTATGAATCGAATGAAATTAACAGATAAACACGAAGGAAAAATAGAAAGCGCTTCAAAATAGAATTGTTAAAACATGTACAGTACATAGATATGCCAGCAAGAAGCAAGAAACATTAATTTTTTGAAAACATCCATCGACAAATTGATGAGTTATTCGCTGCATTGTTGTGCATCTATCTGGTCTGCCGAGTGTTGCCATGTTCTTGCATCAATCAAGTGACATAAACCTCTTCAAGATACATGCCCTACTACAAATTGCTACAAATTATATATATACACACACACACATACAAACATACATACGTACGAACATACACGCATACATATATGCTCTAATATGTGTTTGTTTGTGTGTGAGTTGTTGTTGCTTTGGGCGTTGAGCAGTTTAAAAAAGATGCAAGTCGTGATGGTTGGTGAGACACGTGTGTGGGCTGGCTATCAAAAAATGTCAGCATGCAAACGTACAGGCCAGCATATTCATTCGTTTGTTCATTCGTTTGTTTGTTTATTCATTCGTTCATTCATTCGTTTGTTCATTCGTTTGTTCATTCATTCATTCGTTCATACGGGCGTTAGTTCATCGTTCGGTTCGTTCGTTCATTTACTCGTTCATTTATTTGAGACATAAAATTGAAGGAAGTTGGCAAAGAATTAAGTTCCCTTTAGATTCTTCATTAGTTTGTTTGTTCAATCATCGCATCACATTCACAGCACACAGCACTGTAAAACTGTTCAAAGCGCTGAGTAAGTAAGTTGTTAGGTTTTTGAAACGCCTCTGTAGTTCCTTTCAAGACCACCACCACCACCACATCGCTACAAATTGCAATCAAGCAAATGCCCACCGATGAAGGAATGAAGTTTGTAATTTTGTTTCTTTCAAACAATCCAGGCAGACGCGCTGAAACAAAGCAGGAAGAGCGCAAACGCCGATACACAAGCGCCACTGAGATCGAGTGACAGTGGCGTGGAAGTCCAGTTGGACAACACGCGCACGCATATAAAACCGCATCTGATAAAAAATAATTATGATCAAATAAGAACGAACGAGCGAGCGAACGAACGAACGAACGAACGAACGAACGAACGAACCAATGGATGAAAAAGAAATTTTTTTCAATCAAAAACAATCAAACCGAATAATAAAACAAGCTAATTACGAATCAGTTGAACGATTCATGCGCACATAGCAACTACTACTACTACCCCTACCTCTACTACTACTACTACTACTACTACTACTACTACTACTACTACTACTACAGCCACTACTACTTTTTCTAAAGCTACAACTGCCACAATAACTACTACTACTTCAACAACAAGATAGAGAAAAAGGTTTTAAGAATAGGACGAAAATAATTGTACAGACGTAGAAGAAGTTATGAGATCCACGAAAGGTATAAATAGAAAAATGGAAAGAAATTTGCCGGCATACAGAGGGAAACTTGGAGATAAATCGTAGGAAGAAACTGCCAAACAAGTTGGCAATAAAAGAAAGTTACATTTCAGTTGAATGCACTCGCTCACGTTACGAAACGACAGACGCAAAGACGTAAATCTTCAATATATAAATCGATTATTTCCCTGCTTATTCATTCATTTATTTGTCATTCAGTATATTTATTTATTATTTATATTATTATTATTTATTTAATTAATTATTTAATTCGTCTATTTGTTGCCGACAAATCTCAAACGTTTCCAACATGTCATTAGCCTGATACGGAGACCATCACACACATACAAAACTAGCACACAGATACACAACTTACAGCAATACACAGACAAACACAGACGTACACAGACAAACATAGACACCCACAGACACACAGAAACAAACACAGACACAAACACACCCTTATGAACGAAAAAAAATAGCGTGTTGAAAGGGAGAGAAACATTTTCATTCTAGCAGAACCAGGAAGATGTGGACTCGCTGATCGCTAAATAATTGATTGGATCGTCCGCCACACCACACGCCACCACACAGCACACACACACCACGCACACGCACGCACGCACACACACATACAAACATGCATACTTTAAGAAACAAACGAAATTGAAAAGAAGAAGATGTTTTCTGTTCAGATTGGCGAGTTATTGAGATTTTGATATACAAAATTAATAATGAGCGGGTAGAGTGTTGAATGAGTGAATGAATAAATGAATGAAAAAAAGAGAGAACGAATGAATGAAGGAATGAACGAATGAATGAACAAAAAAATAAATGAATGAATAAATGAGAGCATTAATTTATATTTTTGTCTTGTTTCTTTAAGTAGCGATTTTTCAATTCTATTTTCTTCGTCCTTTTTGATGCTGCTCTGGTTGCAACTGCCGTCATTATTATGATTTTCACTATTACTTCATTTCATCTTTCTCTATTTTTTTCATCTTCATTTTTAAAAATTTTTTATCATGAAGAATAAAAAAGAAGAGAGAGTGGGTGGTGCTTGTAAGCAGTTCATCACGGAGAAGAAGGAGAGGGAGAGAGAGAGAAAATATGAAGTAGTTGTGGTGGATGTTCTTCAAGGATGTTGAATTTTCAATTTAAATTCAAGATGGCTCCATTATTTTCTTCCTTTTTTTTTCCATCCTCTTCTCTTCTATCATCATCATCATCATTTCCATCGTCATCATCTCCATCATCATCACCATCACCATCATCGCCATTTTAGAGTGTACAAGTATTAGAATGACGAAACGTTTTAAAAAGCAGTTTAAGATTTCAGAAATAATAAACCTGGTCGTGTTTGGATGGTATGCAAATGAGCAATTAAAAATAATATGATTTGGCATGAGGGGAGAATGTGTATGGGAAAAATATAGAAGAATGAAATGAGCTGCCTCAATAATGTAAGATTATGATTCACAGGACCCTTGTGTAAATATGTGTTTGTCTCTTTTATCCGCTTGCTCACTCCTTCATTCACTCTTTCATTCATTCTTTCATTTCTTCAGTTGTTTGTTTGTTTGTTCATTCACTCGTTTGTGCATGATTTTTACTTTATTAAAATTCAAACCGTGTTTGTTTTCACGTTAATTTTATTATAATTGAGACGTTGTTTGCAAATTTGCGCGCATCCAAGTGAAATGTATTTGCTTGTTTGTCTGTTCTCTCATCCATCCATCCATTCATTTATCCATCCATTCATTCATTTGTTTTTTCATTCATTTATCCATTCATTCATTCATTCGTTTCTCCGTTCATTCAATCCATCACTTAAATCACAGGCGTTGATTAGAGAACTTTCCTATCTCTTCTCAACCTTCATTTAACTCTTCTCACTCTCCAACGTGAGTTTTTTCATTCCATCTTTTTTTCTTTTTCTCTGTCTCTCTCTCTCTCTTTCAATGTCTCTCTCTTTCAATGTCTCTCTCTTTCAATGTCTCTCTCTCTATATCTTTCTATTTCTCTATATCGTTCACAGGTTTAAAAGTCTGTTCACGTGTTTAACAAATCTTGCATGTTTTTTGTTGGTGTTTCACGTAAAGAAGTTAAATGCTAAGTTAAACGGACACAATTAATACGGATGTACGTGTGTGTGTGTGTGTTTGCGTATGTGTGTGTGTGTGTGCGTGTGTGTGCGTGAGAAAGTTTATGATCACACTTTGGTGAAATGTGTTGGAACACACGCCTGGCAAATATTTGTTTATATTATCTTTCTATTTTTCCAGCCGTTTGCTTTTTCGTTTCATTTTATATTTATCTTTCCACACACACGCGCGCACACACACGCACGCACACGCACGCACACGTATATAATTTATATATATATTTCACAAAAAATTGATATTTAACTTTGGAATTAAATGTTGATAGAATGTTTGGTTAACAGTTTATTTTTCAGATAGGTCCAACTAACCGACCAATCGATCAACCAATCGTACAATCATAAGCCAATCAATCAATCACTCAATCAATCAACCAACTAAGAGATCAACCAACCAACTCAGAGATATACCAATCAATCAGTTGCTGGACGTACCTGCAAAGTACACGAACGGACAGACAGACAGCTTGCTACTGGATTGGCGCTACTCCGGGATTCAGATTATTTTTTTCTCTATTTTTTTTCATTTTATGTGAATAAAAATACCTTTTTGTTTCTGTTTTCATTATTATTATTGTTATTATTATTATTATTATTATTATTATTATTATTATTATTATTATTATTTCTATTATTTTACGTTTTAATGATATTTGAGATGCAAGGTTGAAGACTTAACACGCTATGTTGTCGGGCTGGTTAGTTGCTTGCTTGCTTGCTTTTTCACAGCAAGTCCTTCAAATTCGTGAAATTTAATTTGAAAAAATCTTTTTATGAATAATAATAAAAAAAATATTAATTATTAATAATAAAAATTATTAATAAATAATAATTAATAATAATAAAGATCTGGAGCAGTTTATGAATTAGTTTATCCTTCGACAGATCGCATCTTACTTCGATTTGTGGTGCAAAGAAAAAAATTTATAAAGAAATGAAGATGAAGATGAGGAGGAGGAAGAGGAAGAAGAAGAAGAGAAAGAGTAGGAAGAAGAAGAAGAGGAAGAGTAGGAGGAAAAAAAGAAGAGGAAGATGACGACGACGATGATTGTAGGAACCTGTTGTCTCCAGTCTCCTTCCCACGTTGAATCAACAAAAACAACATTTACTAATTCATTCGTTCAGTCATTTTTTTCGTTTTTGTTTCTTTTTCCTTTCTTTCCTTCATTAATTCCTTCATTAATTCATTAGTTTATTTATTAATTCATTCATTAATTCATTAGTTTATTTATTAATTCATTAATTAATTCATTCATTCTTTCTATCTTTTTTCCCTGCAATACAAATTGAAAAAAAAGCTTTCCTCAAATGATAACAACTTGATCTTCCAAACACTTCCATGGTTAAATAATTAAATAATAATTTCTGGCTTGCTTAGTGAAAGTAACAAGGATGAAGTTGCTTTTAATTTTCTGTGGTTTTTTGTAGTCCATATTTTTGTTTTTTCTTTCATTTTAGATTATCTAGACGCGATTTTAATTAATATCTTTGAAGAGTTTCATTATTCGTGCAGTAAATATTTTTGTTCTCTTTGGTTCGTTTTTGTTTTGGCTCGATGACGTCATGTCTGAATTATTTCCTCTCGAATTAAATTTTCTCTTTTCAGGTTTTCGAGTTTACCTTCCGTGACAGTGTCAGATGGCTGGCTTGGTCGAGGAAAACGTGCATGTATATGTACAAGCAGGCTGGCTGGCTGGCAGGTATTTCACTTCACAACAAATCCTCACTCACTCATTCACTCACTCACTCACTCACTCTCTCTATTCTACTCTCTCTCTCTAACTAGAGAATGATATTGAATGTTGAATTCATCACCACCATCTTTGCCGCCATCATCGCCATCATTATCTTTCCATACATTTCATTGAAACATTTTGATGCACATGCAAACATCCGCAGCAAAGACCATCCCCATCTGAAGACAAACTCATTTCAATATTTTATAACCTTCAACATTCAATACCATTCTCTAGTTAGAGAGAGAGAGAGAGAGAGAGAGAGAGAGAGAGAGAGAGAGAGACATGCAAACGCAAAGACAAACACGCGCATGTAAAAATGTTTCGAAAGTGTAGAAAGACTTAATTATATTCTTTAACAGCAGAACTGATACGTTATCGTGACAAACTTTGTCTCCTTCTTGTTCGTTTGTTACCTTTTGTTGTTGTTGCTTTTGTTGTAGTAGTAGTTGTTAGTTGTAGTAGTAGTTGTTTCATCGCAAACAACAACATCACCATCATCACAAACAACAACATCACCATCATCAACAACAACAACATCACCATCATCAACAACATCACCATCATCAACAAAAACAATTTCCTCACAACAACCAATCTTTAGCAACTCAACCTAATTAACCGCCAGGCGTCTCTCTCCAGTTCAGCAATTATACAGAATTATGCAAAGCTGGCAGGTTTAACGCGCGTAGAACAAAGAAATTTATTTTCCTTTCAAAATTTCAACACTTCTAGCATCTCCTCAACCTCCTCATAATCCTTCAAACTTTTCAAAGGCTTTCCCATCAATTTGTGGCACAATTCATCAACTACTGTAACATTCCAACATTCCAGCCTCAACTTCAGCAACCAACGTACAACTACTAACTACACATTTCGATTTGGACAAACAAATTCAACAACATCATCAACAACGTCGTCGTCGTCATCAACAACAAAAACAGCATCATCAACACCACCACAAATGATATCTTTCATCAATCATTTGAAACGAACTTCGGCAGAAATTTCGTTGTGAAGATCGTCAGAGAGGAAAGTGGATGATGTCATGCGACTACCAAGACTACAAAGAAACAAAACTACAAAGAACATTCATTTAATATTTAAACAGCATGGAAAATGCTGATATAAAATTGATGAAATGAAACATCTCAACTACACTACGAACAATAAAAACAATACAGAACGACCCTCGTCATCTAGTAATCACTCATTCATTCATTCATTCATTCATTCATTCATTCATTCATTCATTCATTCATTCATTCATTCATTCATTCATTCATTCATTCATTCATTCATTTATTAATTCACTCATTCATTCATTCACTTATTCATTCACTCATTTATTCGTCATTCATTCATTATTTCATATATTCATTCATCAATCAATCTATCCATTTATTCATTGCTTAAATTGGGAAAAATTTCATGATGGTCAGCATCACGCCACAAGCAGGCGGTATGAATTCCTTTATAAGTGTTTTTCGCGCATTGTATAAATAAAATAAATATATTACTTTAAAATAAACATAATGTGTGCGTGTGTGTGCGTGCGTGTTAGATTTTTGCGAAATTAATAAATGACGAGGCTCTTTTGAACTTGTGAGCAAACAAAATTTATTAATAAATCCTCTTCAATCCAGTCAGAAGGACAGGCTTCTATTACAACGCATGCACGCTTTCATGCGAGTCTTTCTACCATCCAACCGACTGACCAGCTGACCAAACCTTTTCTCTGCTAAACATTCAGATGTGTTAGCCCAATGCTTAGTTGATTGCTTGCTTATTCTGGCTGTAGTTGCATGTTTGTTGTTGGTCTTGTTGTGTTGATGATGATGACGACGATGATGGTGATGGTGATGATGATGGTGATGATGATGGTGATGATGATGACGACGACGATGATGATGGTGATGATAATGGTGATAGTGACGACGATGATGATGACGATGATGGTGATGATGATGATGATGATGGTGTTTTCAGGCACATTTGTTAATTTGCCTGAATGCAATCTCAAACAAACTTGGAATTTAAATTTTGGTAAGATCTCAAAAAGATTATAATTAACGACGGCGAATGATTTCATTGAGCGCCTCATCAGCTCAATTTCATTTCAGCAAGTAATTGATAGATGGACGGATGGATGGATAAATGGATGGATAAATGGATGAATTAATGATCAGATGGATGGATGACATGAACTTCAATATACGCAACATATAAATAAGGGTATTAGGTAGGGGATGAGAACTGAAAATGTCGTTGACCAATTGACGGGTAGGTACGTGCCGAGTGCCAGTGGGCGAAAGATCTCCATCAATCTATTTTATGGCTTCAAATTGTTTATAATAAATAAACATTTTCACCTATTCATTCATTTGTTTGTCGTCACATGTCTGAACGACTTTTTAAGCAGAAGATTGCTCTAGATTCTCCGCTTGCTATTCAACGACCAAATTTTCAGCGTTTGCACAGAACCATTCCTAACAAAATGCAGTCAGATTCTTTCCATTGTATGAACTTTATTTAAAAAAATGTGAAACGCAGTTTTTAAACGAATGAAACATCCAAAAATTGATTATAATTATTATTTGCAGAGCTATTTTTTCCTCTTGAAATTGAGAAAACGTAGAAATGTTAAACTCGCAAGAAGAATTTTCATCAGATGTGCAAACAAACTGACGCATACATCAACGCATTCATGGATGCATCACACATGCATGGATGCATCACGCATGCATGGATGCGTGATGAATGCGAGACGTAACTGCTCGCAGTTGAAGCCGTACGAAATCATTTCATAAGCATTTCAAACATTTATTTATTTAAATAAGAAATTGTAAAAATATGAAAATAAAACATGTTTGAAGAACGAGTTGAACAGTTCCTGTACAACTTCATCCGTCTTCAGAGGTAGTTGAACATTTTTTATTGGGATTTGCGTTCATTAATCTATAAGGAAGTTTGATATATTGAATGAACGAATAAATGAATGAATGATTGATTAAATGATCGATTGAAAAGTACCTGGCGACCTTTTTTGGCTTAGTTTTTTTTGGCTTAGTTTTTTTTGGCTGAACTACTGCTACTACACTATTGATAACGGGCCCACCTAACTCTTGATCCGCCCCTATATCTGTTTGTGTTAAAAGATTGGTGATGATCAAATGAAGTTCTTGACGGATGTTGCTTGCATGTGATGTTGAAGTGAAGGATTTGAAATGTATATCTGCCAGCAGATGATGTTTCATTCAGATGATGCTTGATTATCAGCGTAACACCCACCCAGACAAAATGAAACTACATTACACGGTGCATAAATAAGATAAGGATGCTTTGACAGCCGTGCAATCTGCTGTCCGTTGATACTTGAAGCTTGCAAACTATCACGTTATTATCAACCACATTATCATATTACAATCAACTCTACCCATAACATTACACTCGCTCATTCGTGCTTTGTATTGTTTTATATCAGCTCAATTTCTTAACGAACGACACACAAGTTATATACTATTTAATATTGTGAGTTATATATTTATTCATCAACGATGAATAAATTAACATTGTTAATGGGTATATAAATCTAATATACGTATAAATACAGTATACGTGATGCATATACTTATATATTTGTAGATATATTCACTTATACAATCATTTATATTATAGAAATTCATACATTCATGTGAAAAAGTGCCTACAACAGTAGCTAAAAATAACTAAAAGTAAAGCTGCGCATGAATACACTAAGCTTATATCGTGACTCACGTTACTATCGTCATAAAATTTTAAATAAATTTTTTTTCTTCTGCAAAAACTTCAGTAAAACTCTGTTTATAGATGAGGAAAATTTTGTTTAATGAACGAATTTTTTATTTATTTTTTAATTAAATGTCGTTTTGAGACGTAATTCGTAGTTTCGTCGGTGACTTTATTGTTGATGAATTGACGAAGGTGACGTTTCACAACTTACACTTACACCCTCAGCTAACAAACAACATTTTAGAAATACATTTATATACGTTGCAGAAATTCTTTTACAATTCTTCGAATACCACAATCAAAATCAACATTTTTTTCAACTAATTTAATTTTTTAAGTTGCTGTAGTAACCTCATTTGCTTACATCTGACCAGACAAAGGTAACACCAATTCTCTAGAATTTTTAAACTTTTTTTTCTGCTACTGATTAATAAGTGGGAATGTACATTGTTTACGTATGTATGTATATGTATATATTCCATATATTCATATATTCTGTATGTAATGTATCAATTAGTAGTTGGTCTACAACACAATTAATGCATCGCCAGGATGGTTGACATAGTTGAGTAAATTTTTCAAAAATTTTACGAATTTTTCTCACATTTTAAAATGATGTTCTCATTCCTTAGTTGTATGTGGACCGTGACCAACAATGCTTCTATTTATTTATATTATATTATTTAAGTGACTGTAATTTGTGTTTTATTATTAACTACAACCCTCTTTACTTACAACATTTAATTAATTTAAGTTTGATTGTGGAGAGTTAAACACTTTTTAATTCTCTGTTTCAACATATTAATAATTAATTAACTGTAAGAACAGAACAATCACTGTTCCAATCACTCAGAATTAAGAGTTCATATAATAATAATAAATAACTGAATGAAGTTTATCAGGATCATGTAAATGAAATTTGAGATAAAGAAAATTTTTCTTTAACATTTAAAAATATTGAAATATGATAATGAGTTGATCAATTTTCTTAATGAATGATAACCATGTTAACAGATATTTCATTAATTAAATTTAATTTTTTAAATACAGGAGAAAAAAGTTAGGCAAGAAAGTGGATTATTTCATTAAAAGAAGGAGAAGAAAAACTAACAACGAGAATTTATTGACTGACCACTGGACTTCTAACTTGAAAGAAACAACAAAAAAAGAGATAGGAAGAAGAAAAAGAAGAGAATGGACACTGGACCAGGCAGTGCATCAGCGTCGAGTGACCTTGACAGTGATGGGGGCTGTGCAAATGGAGATCCACAAAACATGGGAGATGACATCGGGAACGATGCGGAAGGGGTATGGAGTGCTGACATCGAGCAGAGTTTTCAGGAGGCCCTTGCCATCTACCCACCCTGCGGTCGAAGAAAGATCATCCTCTCCGATGAAGGCAAGATGTATGGTTGGTTAGAATTTGGTTCATTATTTGCTTTTAAAAAAATGGCATTCAGTAAAAATTTTCATTAATATAAACCTTATTTTATTGAATAATCAAGGCTGAATAGTTGGCTTTTTAGATGGTTTGTGCTGCATTGCTCAATTGTTTTATCTGCTGTTAACATGACGTCATTAGGAGGTCACATTAGGAATGTTACATCTGAAAATTATTTCACTAAACATCAAACTAGGAGCCTACATTAAGCTATTATTATTCATTAATGAAAGAGTGCATTATTTGAATGGATTTGATGGTGTTTTTGTAATGGTGCTCAACACATAGGCAGGAATGAACTGATTGCTCGATACATCAAGTTAAGGACAGGGAAGTCTCGATCTCGCAAACAGGTCTCAAGTCACATTCAGGTGCTGGCAAGAAGAAAGTCTAAAGAAATACAAGCCCATGTCAGGGTTGGTTGGTTGGTTGGTTGGTTGGTTGGTTGGTTGGTTGGTTGGTTGGATGGTTGGTTGGTTGGTTGGTTGGT
>NW_008703981.1:3252583-3305912 GCF_000326865.2 Helobdella robusta
GTTGAAAGGGAAAATAAATGTGTTGATCAACTTATTATGCAAGATAAAAATAACAAAGGACTTTAAATTAGGAAATGATAATAATTTTTCATCCACTTAGGACCCATCAACAAAAGAGAAAGTTCTTCAGAGCCTTTCAACCATGTCCTCATCACAAATTGTGTCGGCCAACGCTCTCCACCACAAAAATCTCACCACGGGGGCTGTCACTAACAATCTTCTGCCTAACTCTATCAACGCTAACATGATGGTCGACCAGTTTACTGCCTACCAGCCGACTCTCTGGAACATCACACCACCTTCACACACGCCCGAGTACGTTTCTTCATTCTACTTCTCATAAGTTCATACACGCATTCATTCAAGTTAATTAATAATTATTAATTAATTATTAATTAATAATTAATTAATTATTAATTATTATTATTAAAACTTTGTTAATTCATTCATGTTCTTAAGAAGTTTTTGCTACCTTGCTATCTTATTCATAAATTTGGATCTTATTTCCCTGATCAGATTGAAACCGACATTTCCTCAGACGGCCATCACCAACAATGCAAACAGCAGCAACAACGCAAACAACAGCGCCACAACGACATCACTAAATCTCCCTTACACCTTTCAAGAAAAGAGTTCCCCATCAATTACAATGAGTTTGCCTATTGAACCCGCTTACAAGGGGCGGAGCATAGCTGGTCCCAAGCTGCGATTGGTCGATTTCTCTGCATTTCAAGAACATCAGGAGGGTGAAACTGTTAGTCTGTGTGTGCGTGCATGCGTGTGTGTGTGTGTGTGTGTGTGTGAATTAGTGTGTGTGCGTGTGTACTGCCTTGTTACTTACTTGTTCATCCTTCCTCTACTTGCAGCTCCATCGCCATTTATTCGTACACATCAACAGCATTGTGAGTTATAACGATCCCTTTTTAGAAGTGAGTACAGGTCCTAGTTGTTTGATTGTGTGTACGTTGTTTGTGTGTACGTGTCTGTCGTCAATCACTGCTGCTATAAATAGCTGCTATATTATCATTCAGTGTCATTATCATTCAGTCATTTCAGTCATCACAGCAGCATTAATTACTATATGCCATCCTGACATTGTTTTATTTGTCATCATCATAGCATGTCAGTTGTGAGCCTTTTTAGAAGTGATAATTACCCATTAGTTAGTTAATAAGTTCTATTTAATTATCTGTAATCTCTCTCTCCTCTCCATGTACATACAGTCAGTAGACATATGCCAGATTTCAGACAAGTTCCCAAATAAGAAGGGTGGTTTGAAGGAGCTCTTTGACCAGGGACCTCAGTCTGCATTCTTTCTCGTCAAATTTTGGGTCGGTGTCCTCTTGCTGGTTTTGAGCTGTTGTCACTGCGTTGTTGTTGTTGCGTTGTTATTGTTGTGTTGTTGTTGTTGTTGTTGTTGTGCGGTGGTTGTGTTGTTGATGGAGACAACAACAAAACACGACATTATATCGTTGTTTTGTTTGTGTTGATGTGTTTTTGTTGCTGTTATGATGCTGTCATTGGTGTTATGCTGATCAAGTTGTTATATTTTTTTTACTTGAGAAGTTTAATTAATTCCAAATTTATAATGCAAGCTGTTGACTTGGCATTCAATTAAACTTGAATGAGTGGTTTTTTTTTTTTTAAGAAAAATGTTACCAAGTGAATAATATTTGTGTTAATAATGATGCTTTCAATAATAATAGTAATAACAAGTCATACTACTAATAGCACTATTAGTGTTATTTTTCCATTCATATTTTTACTTCATGTTTTGCCTCAAGTGTTTGGCCCAAGTTAACTATAAAATTCATAGAGGCTTTCAATCTCTTCGTTTTCTTGCTTTCTTATCTCTTTTCTTATCTTTTATTTCTCTCTGGTTCTCACCGTCTCTCTCTCTCTCTCTCTCTCTCTCTCTCTCTCTCTCTCTCTCTCTCTCTCTCTCTCTCTATCTATCTATCTCTCTCTCGTTCTGTCTATTCAGTTGAAGATTAGACATCCATTGTAAGTGTAGTGTAAGGAGAGTTTAATCATTTATAAATCTCTTCTGGCTATTACAACTTTAAACACGAACCAGATTGACAATAACTCCAACAGCACACCAATACACTTAACTAACTAATCAAACATGAGCGTCATCATCAAAGCCATCATCAACAATATTAACAGGCAGATGTGAACACGAATCTGCCCAGCAATGCTGGCTTCTATGGCATATCTAGTTTGTAAGTAACTTCCAAATTTATATCTCTCTCTTTATAGTATTGATACTTTGAATTTTGTACAGTATAAAACTGGCCATCATTTAAGACAGTTATATTAGTTAAAATTACTTATTTCTGCATGCATATCATTGTGTGTATCGTTGTATGGTTGTTTATTTCCAGATATGAGAGTGACACAGACATGGTCGTACAGTGCTCTACGAAGGTCTGCTCGTTCGGCAAGCAAGTTGTCGAGAAAGTTGAGGTTGTTGCTTCTATATGCTCTCAATTATTTACTGAAATTGATTGAGATGAATGCGTATAGGGCTGCCTATATGCCGTTGGTCAATTAATCAAAAACATACACACACGCACATAATCACACACAATCACACACACACACACAGACGGAGTATGCAAATGCGGAGAACTGCAAGTTCACGTACAGAATACACAGGTCGCCAATGTGTGAGTACCTCATCAACTTCATACACAAACTCAAAACATTGCCCGAGAAGTACATGATGAACAGCGTGCTCGAGAACTTCACCATATTGCAGGTACTGCATAGTGCACCGCATTTTTGCTGTAACACATTACAATAACACATCACATGTATTGTAATGTCTTTTGTGGCAGTAATTAATTAATTAATGGCACGTATCAATGTGAAGGTCGTGGCTCACAGAGAGACCCAGGAAACACTACTCTGTGTCGCCTACGTCTTCGAAGTCTCCACCAATGAACACGGAGCCCAGCATCACATCTACAGACTGGTCAAAGAGTCCTGATAACAATAAAGATGATGACGACGACGATGATGATGTGATGTGATGGAATGGTGCTGATTGCTATCAGTGATGACAGCCATTCTGTTGTGAATGATGGTGATTCTTCGGCCTACTAATTTAACAAATTTTTACTTATTTAAGTAGCTATATATATATATATCTACACATATTATGTTGGTTGAATGTATAAGTTGAGTGCAAGCATCATGTGTTTCGTGAATGAATTTATATCTGTGTACCTGTTATATGTGTGACGGTTTTATGTCTGAGTTTTATTATGAATGTCGCATAATTATCCTAGCAGGTAGATGAGAGACAGAGAGACACAAACACACTCACACACATACATGCACAAACAGACAATCCTGCAATTGGTTTTGATTAGCTTAGCAGCGCATATTTAACCTAGATTCATATTTTTGTCTTGAATTTTGTGCTGGTTTTGTTGTTGTTGTCTTGCCGTCGGCTGGCTGGCTTGCTGGTTGATTGGTTGGTTGTTGGTTTGTTGTTGTTTACTTACTTGTGGTACTGGTTTTGTTTAGGGTGAAAGTGCAACAAGTTCTGTGACATTAGCTAGCTTTAACTGTTTGTTGTTTGTCTTAGGCTGGCTGGCTCCATTTAAGTGTTCCTACTACCAATTAATTACTACACTGCTGCTGCTGATACTTCAGCTTCTACTTCAATATTTTATTGGCGACTGTAGCTAACGAATAGCAGCACTACGTTCTGTATAGAGAAAAGTCTACTGGTTAAGTTTGCTGAACTCATAAATATTCAAACCGATCTGAGAAGAAGAAGATACGACTACATGAGAACTTTGTTGCATTCTTGGTGCTATTAAGTGTTGTAGTGTAAACAGTTGAGTGTTGTATTGTTTTGTTGTTTGTATGTATTTGTGTGTGTTTGTTTGTTTGTTTGTGTGTGTGTGTGTGTGTGTTATTAAGTGCCTACACGTGCC
The DNA here is from genome assembly GCF_000326865.2 of Helobdella robusta. NCBI lineage: Eukaryota > Metazoa > Annelida > Clitellata > Rhynchobdellida > Glossiphoniidae > Helobdella > Helobdella robusta. The sequence continues at coordinate 3,256,537 of NW_008703981.1, forward strand.
TGCTGGCAATCTTGGTGTGTGTTCTACGTAGTTGTCAATTAAATGGGTTAACTCTATATCTTCATTTGGCTGATTGTTTACTACTATAAATGCGTACTTTCCGCCTTAGTCTGTTGTTGTTGGTTGTTGTTGTTGGTTGTTGTTGTTGGTTGTTGTTGTTGGTTGTTGTTGTTGTTGGTGGTTGTTGTTGGTGGTTGTTGTTGGTGGTTGTTGTTGTTGGTGGTTGTTGTTGGTGGTGGTTGTTGTTGGTGGTTGTTGTTGTTGTTGGTGGTTGTTGTTGGTAGTTGTTGTTGGTTGTTGTTGTTGTTGTTGGTGGTGGTGGTTGTCGTTGCTGTTGTAGTGCTGTTATTGTGTTTTTCTTCATGATGGCTGGATTGATTTATGAGCGCTCAGATGTGCTCATGTATTGTATAAACATCATTCATCTTCTTTTTCTTCTTCTTCCACTTCTTGTTTTTCTGTTGTTCTTATTTAAAATATTTGTGATATTTGATAGCAATTAATTGATCTGATAACCAGAATCATCGTTAATGATTGATTGATTGATTGATTGATTGATTGATTGATTGATTGATTGATTGATTGATTGATTGATTGATTGATTGATTGATTGATTGATTGATTGATTGATTGATTGATTGATTGATTGATTGATTGATTGATTGATTGATTGATTGATTGATTGATTGATTGATTGATTGATTGATTGATTGATTGAGTAGATGTACCAATGAGCGGATGAGTCATTCAACTAATTGTCAATTGAAATATTAAAACGAATTGTGAATTATGATTAAACGTTAGATGAATGAATGAACTGTGAAATGAATTATGGTAATAATGATGTATTGATTTCATAATAACGATTTGTCATTGTGAATCAGCGGCAAATTTTTTCGTCTGCATTGTTTTTGTTTGTTTATTATCATCACCATCAAAAGTCTTGCAAGGCATGGTGCTTCTAATCAAAGATCATTTTTATTTTATAACTCCGATGTTTTATTCTCTTCTCTCTCTCTCTCTTCTCTCTCTCTCTTTCTCTCTCATCTTTCTCTCTCTCTCCCTCTATTTCTCTTTAAAAATGAAATGTCCTAATGCATATTTTCAAGAGTTTGCACATGATTTGATCACTCCAATGCAACTGACAGTTATATTTCCTTGAACATGCGCACGTATGTGCGTATTAATTATTTGTACATATTTGTACAATTGCTGATGTGTACACCTACGTGTTTGTGTATTCGCATTGCATCCGCGTGTACAAAATTGTTCATAACGTTTATATTTGTAACCTGCGAAGTGATGTCTATATTTTTTTTTAATTTCCTCTTCATTCGTTCGTTCTTCTTACACGTGAATATTTTTTGCCTTATCTTTCTGTTCGTGTATTGTATTGTATATTTGTGTAGTGTGCATTGAATTGTATGTATTTTATGTCCGCCATTGTATATGTTATATGGTGTTGTAATCTGTTGTATTTTGTATGTAGGGAAGATGATTAACGACTGCACTAATGTTATTTTGGAATAATTTTTTACACGTTACTGCTTTCTTCTTTCGTTTGTATGTATGTGTGTGTGTGCGTGCGTGTGTGTGTGCGTGTGTGGGAGTCATGGAAAAAATTGTAAATAATTTCGTTGTTAATGCTGTAATAATTTTTCTCTTTTTTTTTCTCACCTAAACCCCACAGAATGTAAGATAAGGTGGCGATGACTGCTCTGTGTGTGTGTGCGTGTCTGTGTGTGTGCGTGTGTCTGTGTGTATATATATACAAGTTAAAATAAGAGTTAATTTGTACCATTTAATGATGCAAGTGTACCATTTTATACACATTTGTAAGTTAGTTAATGATAATTTAATTATATTTTCCGTTTATATCGTGCCTTGTACGTGCATTTATAATTGATTAATTGGTCAATTAATTGATTGGTTTATTTCTTTTTTAATTGTAAAGTTATTTAATTGAACAAGATGACGATAAACCGCTTATATTTTTGTATATTTCTATTTTAATGATCGTTTTTAGAGCGTCTGTTACACGTGCATGTGTATTTGCTGAGTGCATTTTGTGCACATGTGTCTATATAAAATAAGTGCCTGTGTAACATTTTGTTAATATGTTGGTGGCATTTAATCAGGTGATATGTGATATGTCTTTGAATGGACACTAACAAATGTGTGTGTGCGTGCGTGTGAGTGTGTGTGTGTGAATTTGAATTTAATTGAGATAAACATACAAGTCAAATTTGAATACAGCTGTTGTGTATATATCAATTCTTATATAAATATATAAATAATCTATGTATGTATGTATTTATGTATATAGAGGAATAAAGAAATGTATATATACACATGTATACAAGCATATAATGTGATTTGTATATTAGAATGCACTTCACTGTGGTTCAGTTTCAAGTGATGCAAGAAGAATCAAGTATTTTTACCGTGCCTCTTCTAGTTTCTGCTATTATCCGTGCGATTGTTAGGTGGGCGGCCTTACTCGATGGATGCACCTGTTGGTTTCGGTCGCGATAGGCTAGCTTCATTAATTTAGTGCCTTCCTCAAATGCTGATTGTACAAAAGTATTTAAAATATTTCATCATTTTGTATTTAAGCTTTGAAGACTTGCATCTTTTTAAATTTCTACATTTTTATTTGTAAGTTGATCAAGTGATTACTAACATAAATAGGATCGGCTGCTGTCTGATGATGACAGCAGCCCATGTGCCTTTTCGTCATCATGTACGTACGTACCTGCTATGTTTCACTACACTCTCTACATACATACATACAATTAAACACTCTCTACAAACAAACACACATACAAACAAACATACACACAATTAAACACACACACACGCTTGTTACTGTGTTAATGTCAACTTAGTTATGTTACGTTTAGCAAAAACAACTGCAACATACTTTTTTATTAATTTTTACTGTTTAGCTATCTACGCCTTAGTACATATGTATTAATGTATGTGTGTGTGTGTATGTGTGTTCAAGTATCTCAGTGTACGTGTGAACGATCATGATGAAAACGTGAAAACTGAACACTCGCAAACTCATTAAAAAGAAGAAATGATCACAACTGGTTGATCTTGTTTAATTTTTTCACATCAGTAGTTGTATTTTTACTATACAAAGTTCGTACCTTGGTAACTGTTTTAATGTAATTTATATCATTTGATCTCTCTCTCTCTCTCTCTCTCTCTCTCTCTTTCTCTCTCTCTATCTATCTATCTATCTCTCTATTTTCCTCTTCATATTTGCCTTCATCATTCATTTTCATTATGTCAAGATAATACGTTTTTTCAAATATTTTTTTAAAATTTTTATTCAATCGAACTCAATAGCAACTGTAATTAAATTTGTGATTGCTTCGTCGTTTGTCTGATAGTCTTTGTTGATTTGAACATCTTATCTGTATGGCGAGTAAAGCTGATTGTGCATTTTGAATGATATCTCTCTGTGTGTGTTCGTTTGTGTGTGTGTGTGTGTGTGTGTGTCGATCGTGATTCAAATGATTTCAACAAAATTTCATCAGATTCGTATGCATGTCCTACGTGTTGTTTGTTAATTATTCAAATATGATATTTTAAATAGTATGAAAAAATATTACAACGTGTGGTGCGTGATTTGCTCACTCATTCATTCATTCGTTCACTTATTGATTCGTTCTTTCGTTCATTCATTCACTTCACTTATTGATTCGTTCTTTCGTTCATTCATTCATTTACCCATGCATTCATTCATGAATGACAGAGTAGTTGAATTTGAAAGTACAAACAATCACATTTAAAAACATCATGCACATAAACATTTAAAAGCTGCTTGAAATTCGGTTTTAGAAAAAGAATAGAAATATTGAACTTAATTGAGAAACTAGGTGATAAAATTGTTCACTCGTTACGAAAGTTAATTTACTACGCGATGAAAATTGGTTAAATTAACTCGACATGATTATCTAAAAGTTGCAGGATGGTAAATAAAATGAACTTTAGAATGCATTACACAAATAAATTCACTGAACAATTATGAATGGAATGTTGAAAAGCAATAAATATATGTAATGGCAAAGTTGTAAGAATTAACGATGGGTTTTAACGGTTAATAATAATAATGAAGTCAAGAAATGCTGAAGAAGAAGAAGAAGCTAACAAATTAATCTCAACAACAACAGCAGCCTACACAGGTAGAAAATTGACATTAAATTGTTTGTTTGTGTTAGTAAGATGATTAATTACAAATTGTAATGTAATCCATTAATCGATCAACTGCTACTTTTACAGTAGGTTCTCTTTTTTGGCTAATTTTTAGGTTGACTGGGGACATGTGAGGCTCTGTCGAGAAATCTTTCAAATTCCGAACTGGTAGCTGTGCTGCTGTTGTTGCAGGCGCTCTGGCGGTCTTCTCCGCCTGACGTTCCTACATTCTCTGAGCCCTGTACAGGTATCCATACAAATGTCTTGTGTGTTTTACGTGTACAAACATACAAATATTGCATATGTGTGCAGCGTGTACTGTGTAGATGTGTATCTCTGTGTGTCTGTTGGATACGAGGTGCGCTCGTCACAGTGCTACAAAATTAACATTAATAACGACAAAGATGACGTTCGTACTTCATTCATTTTCAGCCAGGTCTCCATCTCGTTGACCTCTTCCTGCTTCAGCAACTCCTAGCAGGGTAGAAAAGTTGAATAACAAACAACAGCAACAAAGTTACTCATTGAACAGTACGTATATCCATGAAAAGTGAATTAAATGATCAAATGTGATTGGACGTTTGAATCGAAAGTTACCTACCGGGTTGTAGGACGACGATGACGATGCATCCAGCACAATATCTTTCTGATGTCTGTCCATGTTTGTTTGTGTGTTTGTTTGTTTGTTGGCGGTCGTATGAGAAAAAAGTTTATACCGCATACATCGCAACAACATACAAAACATACAAACAACGACGTACACATCAAGAAGAAGAAGAAGAATATAAAACTGACTGAAGAGGCGAGAATGGATCCTGGCCTGTTGCAGTGTACAGTGCACTTTGCAGAGCTGCATAGCAGTTCAAAATGTCATTGAGGAGGTATTTATTTTTCAAAAAATTCATTCCACTTGTCATTTTCAGCTATCAAACAAACAATGGCATTCAACGTCAATAAGCAGAGAGCGCGAGAGTATACTAACTAAGATTGTTCAGCCTAGAGTTGATAACTGCTGCACCCCCACCAGCAGAAGCTATAGATGGACTATCATTCAAGTCAATGAGGTTGGCGACAGCCACATAAGAGTTGGTGGTGGTGGTTGTTGCTGCTGCTGCTCCTGCCACTTTTTCCGTAGATTCAATCTCTCCAGTGGCCTTGATACGTTAGGTTATGATTATTTATATTATTTATCAATCAGGTGATAGGTATATGAATAAATTAAAAAGCAATGGAGCTGACGGTGGGCAGCAGAGTATTTTGGCTGTTACTCTTGACCATTCTGTGATGGTATCTATCGTAGCGAACGAACTCGTTGTTTAGTTCATCGTTTATATGCAGCAGGTCATCTGAATGAGTGAATAAGTGAATAAATGAAAAAATAAAAGAGTGGATGAATGATGGATGGATGGTCAGATGAAAAGACCGTCTATTAAAATCTTAATGACAGATTGAAGAGATAAATACGTGGCTAAAAATAAATGAACGATAACATGAGCGGAATTACAGAATGAGTCATAATAAAGAAATGAATGAATAAATGAATGAAGAAATACATAGAAGAATAAAGAATTAGTTTACAAAGATCAGGTGTCTTATTCAACAAGCGACATGTGAAATATTTGTTTCATTCAACATTCAGAATTCGTTCATTCAATCTATTCATTCAGACGCGGTGCGCTCGTTCATTTTTTTCACTCACTTATTATTCATCCAATCATTCATTCGTTCGTTCAATAATTCGTTTGTTCATCAATTCATTCAATCATTCACTCGTGTAATCACGGCTCACCCGTAATCTCATCATCAATTTGTGAGTTTTGCAGCAAGTCCAGTATCCTTCTCTGCATGTCTCTGCAAGTTCTGTTCAACTCCTGTTTTGTATGTTCATCATTATTACATTTGATAATCATTTATATGGATTATATGTATGTATGTATGTATGTATGTATGTATGCATGTATATATGTATGTACCTATGTATGTTTGTATGTACCTCAAGTAACTGTTGGTCACTGGCTGAATTCAATGTTCCACCTTGTGACAACTCAGTCAAAAGTTCACCAAAAACTCTGCAGTTCTGTTGAACTGCACTCAACTCGGATTTCAATTTTTGAATTTTTTGCTGATTCTGATGTGACGACGACGACGACGATGATGTTTGAGTTGGATGTTGTTGTTGTTGGAGGTGGTGACGGTGGTCGTGGTAGGCAGGAGCTGTGCCTGCTGCTGTCTGCTGCTTTCAATGAATTCAAGGTTGCATGTGTTGAGAGAATTTTGTGGCTAATCATTGTTTCAAATCATGAACTTGTTGTTATGAAGAAACAATGAAGAGAAGAAAAGAAAAGTAAAAATGATGAAAGCAATGATTGGATGATGATACTAACAGGTCGATTGTGGCCACTGCTCTCAACGACACATGAAGAAACCGATGCACTCTTAAAAAAATTTAAACAAAGATTTTAACATCTGTCTGTGTGAAATGTAAGAAAGTTACTTGTGGGGAGATGTAAGCGGGAGATGCCTTGTCAGCATCAAGGGGTGGGAACTCAACTCTCTTGGCCTTCAAATCCTGGTATGTCTTGTTCACTTCCTTCAACTCAGGACTGTTTTGAAATGCAAATGCCCACGTCTGCTCAGATAAAAGTTGAAATAATTATTAATTTTGTTTAAAAAAAGAGAGAAATATATACAATAAAAAAAAACAATCTCAGAGAAAAATAGATTTAAGTGGAGTGTAGAAAAATAAGCCAACCTGTAGCAAACCGAGCACTGTGTTCTGGAGGGCAACAGAGTAATTATTCTTTGGGTTGATGATCTTCATAAAATCCTGTAGGAAGTCTTTTGTGGCTAACTGAACATGAAATCTCTTGCCACAATTCTTCACACACGTTTCAAGTAACTGTTCATTGTTTAATTGTTTATTTTCATACCATTCATGTGCCATTAAGAACAAATTTTAATAGGAAATTAATTCAAGATTAAGAAGAAGGAAACTTACAGATAAAGTGAGAACAATTGTTTGCTGGTGCTTTGTTGCAAACTTCTTCTTGAATGTCTTTATTGCTTCTTTGGGGCTGATGATTGGAAAAGTTACTCATTTCAATATAATCCAAATAAAATGATGAAACAAATAGAATGAGAGAATGAAAATTGATGAAGAAATAATAAAATCAATTAAATCACCCATCCTCTGACGTGTTGATGAGATCGCATATGCCCATGAATAACGACCAGTCCTCGGTTTTTTTCACATTTCCATCCGTTGCTGACTCTATAAAGTTTTTAATAACACAATTTTTTAAACTAATTATTTATTAATAACATAATTTAATGATAAAATACAAATATATATGATCAGTATATTATTATAATCTATAATACTTAATCCTTAATGATAAGAATAAATCTTGTTACTTTAATTTTATTAGATGGATTTTAAATTATTCTTATTATGGTCTATAAACTATAAAGGATCACACAAATGGAGGAAGCTGTCAATCACATCTAAAATCAAATTGAAGAACAGTTCAATGAGAAAATCACAAAAAAGATTCTATTTTTCCTTAGACTGGCAATCAACCAAATAAAATCCAATCTATCATCACAACTACAACAAACAAAACTAATCAAAATAATGACAACCCCTATCCTATAATCATATAATAATTTATAATTAATAATAATGAACCAACCAATGGAGTGAGACAATTGGGATGTTGATTTTGAACCATTTTTTGACAGTCTGTTGATCATCTTTTTACTAATTTTTGTTGTGATAAATTTTGTAATTTAACAAAAATAAAAATTTTTGTATTGATAATACTACAATCTTGAAATTAATAATATTAATAAAAATAAGTAACGGTACTAATTACAAAGTAATTTTATAATTAAGGAAGAGCAGTTATTTAACTCTAAAAACTTAAAATTTTAAAAACTAAAAAGAAAGCACAATTGGGACATTTTAGAAAATACTAAAATAGTCAAGCAGCACTAACAGCGTTGATATTTAAGTTTGCTGAAGAGCCGGATTATTGGAGGAAAGTTTAGTGACAGTGAAAATATTATAATCAAAAGTATTATTATATTAAATGAAGATGTTTTTGGGGAATATACAGAGGTAAAAATTTATGAAAAGGGAACTTTTCGATTAGAGTTGGCCTATTTGGCTTTTTGGCTTCTTGGCTTATAAAACTGCATGGTTTCCTTGCCAGATATATTTCAATATTGGTTGAACAGTTGTCTGACATTTCGTTCAAAGGAAATATTTGTTGCACATTTGTATTTTTCAACAGACTGGAAAGCAGACTAAAAATTCAACTTTTTAGGATTAAAAAGTTCGCTTTTAAATAATATTTTTTCCTTAAAAATTGTCTAGATTTAGCTAATTTCGGTGTTGTTTGGAGTTTGGCGCATAAATTTTAATGCAACAATCCTGCTAATTCTTCTTTAATTTTTCCGCACGCGTTGAAAACGTTCTTTTTTTTTCATCAAAATATTGAAAAACTTATTTTCATCTACCGTCAGGAGAGTGCAGAGTGCATTCTAATTTACGTTAGTTAGCTTAATTTAATACTTTTAATAGTAATACTAGTAGCTAGATCAAGAACCAGTCTTCTACTTTCATTTGGGCCACCAGACCATGCAACAACAGAACTCTGAAAATGATGAGCATTCCACCATTAGGAACGCCCTCGTGGAAAGTCTGACCGCCATCTTGTCTCCAGATCATGCAGTAAGAAATTCTGGAGAGGATCATTTGAAGACTTTTGAAGTTTTTGAAGGTTTTTTTAATTTTATTTAATCAGGTCACATCTGGTTATAAAATTTATAATAAATAATAAAAAAAGAAGAAATAATAATTATAATAGAGAGTATTTATTTGTCAATTTTGAAACACTCTTCTCTCAACTCCAGATTATTTTGGATTATGTTTGGCTGAAATAGTTGTGGATGCTGGTAGGCCCCTTGCCATTCGACAGCTGGCTTCTGTACTTCTGAAACAGCATGTGGAAGCACATTGGTCATCTTGTGGTGAAAAGTTTGTTCAGCCTGCTATGAAACCTGAGGTTTTTCATCATAATATTTTGCTTTGTTAATTGCTTAATTTTTTGTCATGTCATTCTTCTTTGCTCTGCTTACTTTAATTTAATAATCTGATCAGTTAGCAATGTCTGGCTTGATGGTAATGATGATTTCATTATCACCTAATTTATCTTTTCACCATTTTAAAATGTTCTCATTTCTTATCAAACAAATGTTTGATTTGCACTCACTAAGTCATAATTTACATTTATTTATTCTACCTAACAAGGTGATGGCCAAAATCAGACAGATAATTGTGGTTGGTTTGAAGGATCCAGTCATAAAGATTAGGTAATTATTTTCATCAGCATGGTCATCATCTTCATCACTATTCATGTCAAATTGACTTTTTGTTGAACACACCTTTATTGCATGTTGTTCCTTTAAGTTATTTTAAGATATTTACCTAATATATTTAAACTTCCTACTCGGAGGTCGGGTGTTGCGTACGTGATATCTGCAATGGCAACCTGGGACTGGCCTGAGACCTGGCCAGAACTACTGGACATCTTGGTGGAAGGCCTATCCAGTGGCCACCCGGACTACACGCATGGCTGTATGAAGGTTCTTACCGGTTGGTTGCTTGTTGCTTGCTGCTATGTTTGCCTCGTCTACCAACATTTGTTTTAGTTTATCATCATTTGCTTAAGTTTTGCTGAAATGTGTTACTGCTCCTCTGTTTGTTTCTGTCTGTTTGTTCTTTCATTTGATAAAGTTTCAATGCTTTGTTGTAGAGATTTTTAAAAATGATTAGATTCGATCATTAATGAAAAACAGAATTCTGTAGAGAAATTACAGGCAAGCAGCTGAACCAAGTCGTCCCTGCCATCTTCCCACAGTTATGCAACATACTCCAAGACCATCAAGTAGATGAAACTTCACATTAATTATAATTTAGTTTGCTAGATTAATTATTAATGACATTAATCTAAAATAATATTTTTAGAAATTTGAAGTGAGGACCAGATCAAGAGCAGTGGACATTTTTGCCACCATCGCAAACCTCATTGGTCTAATATGCGACACTGAAAAGGTTTGCGTGTTTGTGGGTGTGTACATATTTTGTCTAAACACACCACCAATGCACACCACTATACTTCAATACCATTTTATACTACACGAATGTATAATATCACAAATAAATATTGCCAAACAGTGCATAGTGATAATTATATTTGCACGCTACAGTTTCCACGACACCAGAACCCGGCAAGACTTCTTCTGTATCCAATCCTACCCCAGTTCGTGCAATCATTCTTCTTCTACCTCAAAACTAATGATGTCCTCATATCAGACACTGGCATGAAGATTGAAATTGTTAAGGTCGTTAGTGTACATGTACAAATACATACATACACACGCATACATAAGTTCGTATATACACACATACATACATTTGTAGATACATACATACATGCATGCATGCATACATACATACTTACAAACAAACATGCTTACAAATAAATTGTACAAAACGAAGACAGGCTTTCACAGTTTTAATAAGAAACTTTCCTAATCACATGGTTGAATGGATGCTGCCACTGCTGGAGAGTATGTGGGTGCTACTAATTACCACAACTGAACAGTGAGTTGTTGTTTTGTGTTGTTATTGTGTTAGTATATTTTTGTTGTTGTCCTGTCATTGCAGTGGTGTTGCTTGTGGTCTTGTTGCATAACTCTCAAGTTAATTGCAGTCATCATCACATCCCATGCAGGTACATCCGTGAGGTCGTCAATACGTCTGTAGTCTCTGAGACCAATGCTGGCTCTGGTTGTGAGTTCAACAATCATTTTTATTTTTACCACTCTCGTTATTTATTATCTTTTTACGTCAGTGATGTTGTTCAATTGCGATTGTTCTCTGTTGATTTGTATTACTCTTTAAACAGGCGAATTAGTGGGCTATGAAAATTTAATAGAAACTTTGTTTGAACTCGTTCACCTCCTCATCAAAATTTCAAAGTTCAAAGGTCGTGTCAAGAAGGAAATCAGCAATTTGTTCTATTACATTGTTCTCTGTCTGCAAATAACAGACGACCAGGTGAGAGTTGTTTGTTTGTTTGATTGATTGATTGATTGTTTGTTTGTTTGTTTGATTGGTTGATTGATTGGTTAGTTGATTGATTAAATAAATAAATAAATAATATTTAATTGGTCAGATTCAAAATTGGACAGCCAATCCAATCTCGTTTATAGACGACGAAAGCGAGGATATGTACATGAATAATTTACGAGTTGCATGTCGTGAGATTCTACTTGTATGTGATTGTATATTGTTTCGTTGTACTGTATGCCATGTATGTTTTGCCGTGTTGTTGTATGTTGCGTCGTGCTTTTCATTATAAATGTTGTCTGAATTTCGCACAACCAATTTATTAAAACTTGATCAAGAAAAATTTTCCATCTTGCTATGATTTCTGGCAAGCAGGCACTGTTTGAACAGTTCCTCAAGGTGTCTGTCCCGGCACTGCACATCTGCTCACAGAAGCTCATTCAGCAGGCTGATATCATGAGGACGAATAATGACCCTGGCTGGTGCGTCTCTTCATTTCTTTTTCAAGAATATTTGCATGTGCATCGTTCGCTTGTGACAATGTAATTTTTTTATGATTTTGTTTTTGGGGCCAGCAAAGACTAATGAATTTCAAACGACAACAGGTGGAAGTTGTATGAAGCAACTCTGCACTCAATAAGTTTGGTGAGAGAGTTTTTATATCCGGATGAAGACGAGTGCAATGGTGGGGTCGGTGATGCTGGCTCATCTTCAGACAGCAAAACTAATCCAGATTTTGACATCGTGGGGCTCCTTCAGAACTTCATCCTACCCATCCTTCCACAAAATGGTCCTTACGTCTCCATAATGATCTTTTCACTTCCTCGCTTTTAAGTGTTTAATTTGTATAATGTTAAATTTGTTTAGTTTGGTTTCATTGTATTTTTCGAAATATTTGAAATGTTTGTTTTTTGAATTCATATTAATTGTAGAAAAACATTTGCCGGTTTTGGTTCATCTTGCTTGTAAATTAAATTATTTAAAGTTATGCTTAGATAGGCATGCAGCTGTTTTCTAATTATTTGTTCTTGTAATGAAATTAGTAAAGTAGCCAGCGAAGTTTAATTAATTTGATACACGCTGAATGCAGTTTCTCCATTTTTGATCGGTCGATCGATCCTGCTGGCATCCAAATTTTGTGATGTTTTACCTGCTGAGCTGAACGATAAGTGAGTTTTATTTATTGGTTTGCTATATTTTAGTTTTCAAGCCGTTAATTCTATATAAGTGCCGTCTACTAGTTTCATTTCTTTTACCTGTTGCCACTTCCTTAGGTTCATGACAGCAACTGTAGCCAGCTTATCTGCGGGCCAAGCAACTTGCTTGCGAGTTTTTGGCATAAAAGCCATCAGCAACTACTGCAAACACTTGAAATCTCAACCATTATCTCTGCAGCCGCACATTGAAGGAATGGTGAAAGGAACTCTGTCCTCCATCAGCGAGTTAACTTCTAAGGAGCTCTCATTGATTCTGCAGGCTCTGGCTGTCATTCTAAAGGTTGGTATGTGATGGTCAGATAGAATGCCGGTCGGTTGGTTGTCTGGTAGGGAAATTGAAATTTTCATCTCAATATTTGCGATGATTTGTCATTGACTGGATAGGAGTTTGATTGATGGAAATGATTTTTACGCAGGTAGATGAGCACTTCACTTCGATGCTGGAACCAGATGCATCGGCTATTGTTATCAGTATTTTTCTTAAATACAGTTCAGGTAGGAATGGTTGATTATGTCGTTTTTATTATATTTCTATTGCTGTGTAGTTGTTTGTGCATATTTTTATGATTTCTTGTAGTTCTCTTGAGGTTGGTGCAAATTTATACAACATCTAAATGAATGGTAACGTGTAATCTTGAAACAACGTTTATGCGACAGATCCCATAATGTTGGATCTCACTCAAGACATCTTCGGCATCTTGGCAAAGAATAAACTCTGCATATCCCCATTCACTCATCGAATCTTGCCAACAATACTGACTGTACTTCAAACACCGATTAATAAAAGTCCATTTTGCATGCAGTTTGTTAGTTTTCATTTCTCATTTTACTCATTCAGTCACTTTTTCGGTTCTGCATTTCATTTATTTTGTCATTCAATAATGGCGTTGGTAGGGTGTGCTTAAATAGACGTGTGCATTTGTTGACTTTGTATTTTCCCTAGGTGGGTTTAGAGATTTTAACCACATTGGTCCGAAACAGCACCTATCCTCTGGATGATTTACTGATACATCAAGCTTTTCCAGCTGCTTACCAGTGCACACTGACCACTGAGGATAGTGCTGCACTTCAGGTTGTCAACTTGGTAAAGCTGAAAAATGTGGAAGATGAAGATGTTTGTTGTTGAATGTATATATATACATGCACACACCTTTGTGATGTGTAAGCAGATATACAAAACATCATGTACAAACAAAATCTAAACTCAACAGAATGGAGGTGAATGTATGAGAGCCTACGTGTCAGTTGCACTAGAACAAATTCTAAATTATCGGGATGAAAAAGGTTCTTTTTGTTGCTACTTTGTAATGCAGTTAAATTTTTGTTGGGCTAGTTGTTGTCCATTTAAAGTTTTAAGCTTTTAAGTTTTCCAATACCATTAACTTAAGTTTTTAGAATACCGTTAATAAGACGTTTCAAGACTGTATCAAGAATTAGATAGAAATTTTGATTCCATTTTTCAAGCAGGTGCTTATTTTTCAAAACTAGAAAACCAAATTTCTCGAGGAGCCAGTTTTTTAAGCTAGTCTAACCTTGAATCAGTTACCTCATAAAATTTTTTCACACGCAGGTTTCAATGGCGTGTTCTATGTCATACAGATCATAAACAGATTACTCGACCCAAAAACCTGCGAGTTCACGGCTACCTATGTTGGCAAACTGATCAACCTTCTTATCTCGAAGATGGGTTCCCAGTTGGGAGATAATCTTGAATTTCTCCTCAAAGCTGTCCTCAGTAAATTGCAGCAAGCCCGAACTCTTACTGTTGTTCAGGTTCGTTGTTGGTGACCATCAAGTGATCCCATCAATTGGGATGGTGGGGTCGTCGGTGATTGTTGAGATGTTAACGTTGAAGGTTTTTTTTCTGACGTGCAGAGTCTGGTCCTTGTTTTCGCCCGCCTCTTCCAGTCGCAGCACATTGCAGTCATCGAGTTTTTGTGTAGTGTTCCAAGTCCCACAGGCCAGTCGGCTCTCGAGTTTGTCCTCAATGAATGGTGTTCTAAACAGCATCTATTCTTTGGTGATTACGATAGGAAAGTCAGGTAAATATATTTTGTTTAAATATTTGATTCTTCATGACATTTCTATTCATTCATTCAGCTCAATAGCTCTATGCAAGTTGGTTGAATACTCTCTGACCAGCAATGATGATAGGATAAAGTTGATCGAAACGAAAGGTGAGCAGATACTGCCTAAGGACGATGGATGCGTCAGAACAAGGTCAAAATCTGCAAAAGGTGACTCAATTTTTATTCTCTGTAGATACGTACCAACGGGACTTGTTCAGTAAAATAAGTAATTATTATTTATTCCAAATACACGAGCAATTGTGTTAATCAATTGTTAATCCTGTACAAATCAGTGTGTGTGTCTCATTAACGTATTGCCGACACAGCTCCTATCAAGTGGACGGTCATACCGTTGTTGGTGAAAATGTACAAGCTGCTGGTCAACGAGCTGTCCAATCAAATTGAACAAAAGTTGTCAAAAGATATAAATGATAAGGTTTGGTGGCGAATTTGTTTTTTTACCCAAGTGTGTTTGTATATATGTGTGTATGTTTGTATGTATGTGTATGTATGCGTGCATTTATCTTTTTTTTATGGAAATTTAATTCTAATGTTATTCAGAGTTATTACTAAATACTGTTGTTTTTTTTTCTTTTCTTTTATTTCTTATATATATATATAGATATATATATATATATATTAGTTCGTAAACTATTTAAATACGTTATTTGGCAGGACGATGACGATGATGATAGTGATATAGACTGCGATAAAGATGATGGCGAAACTGCTGGCGGCCACAAGAACAGTGGTGATGACGAGGACGGCATGGACGATGACGATGATGACGCCTGCTCTGAATCTGACGATGAAAACCTATTTGATTTTATGAACGGTCGGTCGAACTGTTTCAATGATTTCGCATCTCTTTAAATTGCAAAGCTGTTGAAATCGAAGTATCGGTATCGCACGTGGAACAGCAGTTTAAGGAACGCAAAAGTATTGCTAGTGCCGGCAATACTTTCAAAAATGAGTATATCGGTATTGTTTTCGGTAATACGCGTAATACGGTTTAAAAGCGGTACCGACATTGACGATACACTACTCGAGTATTGTTATTAACACTGTTCTAGTTATATTTTTAAATTTTTATTGTTCCTTCCACAAATTGTATTGTATCAGTTACTTCCATGTTGTGGGTAGAAATATGAGAGCACTGGTAACTGCCAGAAGTATTAGTAACCATCACAAAACATGCTTAAATGTTTCTTCTGCAGTGATAGAGAATACATTATAATGATAAATACTTCCTATTCAGAGTTTGAGTCTGACGGTGAGGAGCACTATTTGGACCCCGACGACGCCAGCGATCCCGTCAACCAGATCGACCTACAGGTCTGCTGCAGTCCATCTCAATTCTACCACATACATACATTCACTCCATCAGTCAGTATGTAACAATACAATAACATCTGTTTGAATGATGAAACATAAAATACATCTTACATAAAATACAGGCTTACATCACAGATTTCTTGCGTACACTATCTCAACAGCCTTGCTATAGACTCTTCACCGAACACCACAACGAGTCAGAGAAGAAGGTCCTCAACATGGTTGGAATTTCAGTTTGAGCGTATGTACGTATGCATCGTACACACGCCTGTATGTATATATATATATACATATATATATATATATGTACGTACATATATATATATACATATATATATATATATGTACGTACATATATTAGAGTGTACGCTTTAGAACCATTTGTAATTTTGAAGAGTATTCATATTTTTAACAGACTGCGTACATTGCTTAGGTACGTGGTTTGATTAAATTGTCTAGGTCGTCGTTATTACCTATTCTTGCATAACTTTTTATCATCTACTTGCTGTTTTGGTTACTAGAAATTGAGACTCACTTTACATACAAGTGCTATCACCGATGAATTGACCTACACAATAATCTTTTGGAAAGTTGACTTTTAACGAGGAACATTTTTATATGCACAGCCGTAACATCTCCGAGACAACCTTATCATACGTTGCAATTTTTTCACATTTAATATAACCGTCATTGTGTGCGTAACAACAAAATTGCTGTTAAAACATTAATAACGCTTGAAACATTTTGGACAGTTTTATTTGAATATTTTTCTTCCAAATTATATTTATAAAAATGTTTTTAATTGAACACTTTGAAAAGAAATGAGTAGAAAAGGTTAATAAAGGTGATAACTCAGGTTGGTTGTTGAATTAAATTCATGATTTACTAATATAAATATAAAATAATGAATAACTTATGAAATTAACGGAGGGGTTTAACGTGAGTGGGTGGGTGAATATCTTTCATCGAGGAACTTCTACAAAGTCATACATACAATCGTGGGCTTTTGTGTAATAATTTGTATGAGAACGACTCCTAGATGAAATACGATGGAAGGAAATGTACACACACAAAGCCTCTATAGATATCATAAATTCATTCTTTTAAGGCAGTTCAATATTTTGTCACGTCTCAACCAACCGCACTGTGATGGTGTGGTGTTATACGTAGGTGCTGAACTGTTCAGTGTTCATTGCTTCAGTTTTCAATAAGAAAATGTTACTACAAATTTTGATGAATGTGAATGTAAGATAAATTCTGAATGAAAATAATAAAATATCAGTCGAGAGATATGAAAACAAATCACAATTAAATAAACACTTTGTAAAAAATGTATATAAAACTAAAAAAAGAGAATAATTCACTAGACACAATCAAAACAAGTTGCAAAAACCTTCCCAACAAGAATCTACTGGATGAAATGATGTGAAGTTAGCACGGGTTGTACGTTTAACACTGATGAATCTTTAAAATTACTACACATCATGCATCTATCTAGTGATAAAAACTGTAAAATACGTTGAAATTGTTAAGAGATATATTATCATAGATGAGACGCGAGCACAGAAAATTATATGTATAAACTAAAAATAAGATATAGGTGCTGGACATTATTGAACGTTGTAAGATGACAAACATATATAATGATACATATCTATTGGAATCTACCATACAATATTACAAATGAGTACTCCACTAGTTGGCGAGCTTGATGTTGCTCGTGATATCTACAATCAAAATTTAAAAACGAAATAAAAAAATCTTATTAAGGCTCCTTCTTTTGTGAACAAAGCGATATTTGAAAGATGTACATATAAAGTGTGTATAAGTTCGTACAATACAATTTATCTCCATTGTAAATGATACACTACAGATTGATTATGCATGGAACTTTAGAGACACATGTCCGTATAACATTTTACAAATGTAATTATATAATAATTCTTGAAAGTGAGCTGAAACTATGGAGAAAATACCTTAAAATTCTAACAAAATCTTTACTAGACACATTTTATAATGAAAACAGTCAAAAAACAGTTTTTTTTTCACACATACAAATGATAATAAAATATGATTATAATATAAATACACGCACGTACACACACACATATATACATACAGCACATTCAGTCACGACATACATATATAGTATAGATACATATTTATATAAACATTCTGAGAGAAAGAGGATATGGTTCTGAAATCATTAGATGGATGGATCTGCTTGATAAAATGTTAAATTGAAATTATTCATTAAAGGAATTATAACGTAATAAATAACAGATCTTAACATATAAAAAATAATGAATTGAAACAAATTGAAGACCTTGATGATTTCTCCTCTTTAGCAGCAGTACGACTTTGTTGGAAGCGCTGATGATCTTCTTAGCATCAGATTGAGTCAACGTGCTTGTGTTCTGTCCATTTATTTCAATAATGTCATCTCCCACCTGCTTGTGCAATGTAAATGTTTTTTAATAATTTACCTTATGAAACATTTACATAAAAAATATTTAAAATTACGTAAACGTAGAAGGAAACTGACTCGAATATTTCCATGAGCCGGACTTCCGTCATTTATGTTGAAGACAGATATTGAGGGGGAGTTACGAAGATCTCTACCCCCTGTTATTGTGAATCCAAATCCATGTGGACCCCTCTCCAACTCTACGCTTTGAAACTTTTCAAGTGTCGTCGGTGCTGGCTTCGGAGGACTTGATGAAATCGGAGGACTTGATGGAGTCCTGATTGTAACACGTGCACGTGTCACATGTTCATTGAATTACGAAGGATGTGTGACAATGTGGTCTTAAAACATGAAAAACTTATACAATTCTATGTGGCAAGGTAATTTAAAAGTTAACTTTTTAAAGACGAGTTCAGCGTTTCCCTCATTAACGTCATTCCTCCTATTGTTGTTTTGGACATCAATGTTATTATTAACGTTATTTTTGTTGATGTTGTGCTGTTGTTTCAGTTTGTTTATCAAATCGATGGATGGATGTTGATCGGATGTGCAGCTGAAATTATTTGAACGCTCATCATATGGAAGGATTGGTTTCTCGATTACGACTGTGTTCAAACAGTCACTCGATTTTCCATACTTTTTCTGTTGTTTTGTAGGAGATATCATATGGAAGATTGTTTAAAGAATTGCAAATAAACAACCAACCAACCATTGCCAGCCAGCCAACCTGCGACTTAATGATATCGGCAGTGGTGATGTTGGAGAGAATGGGAGCAGCTGCTGATGACACGACAGTCAGCGTCACCATCCTACCGGAGTTTATGATGCACTGAACTATTTCGCCGTGGCTCATGTTCAAGACACTCGTGCCATTTATTGCCAACAATTCATCACCTATTTGTCAAAACATTTTGTCTATCCATTTATTGGCTTGCCCACTAGAAATTAATCAACAATTCGAAAAACTAAACTGAACTGAATGGCGATTTGAAAGCAGAAATACAGGTATGCCCCAGTATTTATATTTCTTTTTCATTAACTTAATGTAAAGAATAGAAATAAAACGCTCAACCCTTATCGACTTACTGACGCCTTACAGTAAATTCCCTAAAAAACACGCTCAGTCACAAGTTTAGTTTTTGTGTCATATCTGACGCTCAAACCTTATCGACCTACCCCAGCATTCACATTTCTTTTTCAATTATTTAATGTAAAGAATAGAAATATAGACAATTAACGATACTTATGACGATAAAATAATAAAATAGAAGAAGAGCTTTGATGGAATACTGACCGACAAACAACTGGCCACACTTAGCAGCAGGACTGCCAGCAGTTATGTCACCTGCAGTGGAAGAAATTTCGACAAATAAGTAAATAACAATCTATCATCATTTGCAATCTTAACGACAAACATTAGGCAGACATAATCAATGTTTAGTTTAAAAGTATACATGAACGCGCCTGACGTAATGTAAGGAGATACAAATCATCCAACATGTAGAACTAAAGTGCAAAAATATTTAATTCAGCAAAAATCTAATAACACGACATACAACAAGTTTTAGTAATTCAACAATAAATAATAATGCTGACAGAGTAAAACAAAAGCAATAGCAGCAGTAGTAGTAGTGGTGGTAGTAGAAGTAGTAGCCGCAGTAGCAGCAAAACTAACATATTTGAGAGCCAGATTTAACTGAAGTTGATGCAACTGTAATGCCGAACGTTTGATTAGCCTGTTTTGTTAAGGTAACAATTCTTGGGTTTTTGTTTATTTTGTTGTCAATAGCGGTGATGTTGTTGATGTTGCCGGCTTGGTCATTTGCTGTTGAACTACTCAAATGTGTTGGATTTTGTGTCAGTTGATGTTGAAGTTGAGATATATTTCTGAAGTTTGTAGCATCGTTGAATGCGTTGTGACTTAATAAGCTGTTGCTGTTAACTGTACCATTGTCGTTGCCATTTAATGATGTGTTGTTGTTTGATGAGTTATTGTTGCTCGATATGTTGATGTTGTTTGATGTGCTTCTCGTTGAAAAAGTTGAAGGAATGAATGATTTGTTGTTAGAGGTGGATGTTGTTGTCAACAAATTTTTGTTGTTGTTGAAATTTGTGGCAGGCATGAAATCAGGAGTGGAAGTATTGCTTTGCGATATCAGACGAGTTGTTGATTTGGAACGAAAATGATGATGCTGTTGTTGTCTTTGCTGTTGTTGTTGATGATTGGATGTGTTGTTGTTAAATAGCTGGGTGGATATTAAGATAGGGCCAGGAGTCTTGCTTCTATTAATTTTGACGTTGTTGTTGTTGTTAATTTTAGAATTAGTAACATTATAAAGTCCTAACATATTGTTGCTGTTGTTGTTGTTTACAGATGAAAATGTCGGCTTCAGAGGTGACGTTACATTAACATTGATGTCATTGACTGAGATATATTTGCTGATAGGCTGTTGTTGAATTGAATTTCCTCTCAAGACATCGACTGGTGATGTGTGTGAATAATACTGATGAAATAACTGTTCTTGTTGTTGCCGTTGTTGATGTAACTTGGAATGGACTGGAGAACCATTAACTTAAAAACAAAATAATACTTTAATACAAGTTGAATTGATGAAAAAAAACCCTTCAAATCAAAACCCTCTTCTCCTTCTTCATCCTCCTCCTCATAACCACCATCATCAGAAACATCACCATCAACAACCAGCAACAGCAGCAGCAACAACAACAACAACAACAACAACCTCTTCTTAGAACAACAATCTCAGTTTCGAGACCAACTGGACAGGCGTTGAGGATATCAACAACTTGTTTATGTTTCATATTGATGACGTGTATGTTGTTGATTAGCTGGATGACGTCACCAACACAGAGGCCGACACATCTCCGTGGATCGACGATCGATCGAACCTTCTGACCGCCACCCGACGAATCGGTTATCGTGAATCGGAATCCATCACTTCCGCGAATTAGTTTCAGGACAACTTGAGCTGTTGTCGTCGGTGATGCGTTGGGGAGAGATGGCGAGGAGGAGGAAGAGTTTGGTGATTTCTGTGGTGATGGTTTGATGGATGGCGAAGTAGTAGCAATAGTTACATCCATGATAACTACTAATATATAACTTGGATGTACAAACGAAGTGAGAGGTGTTCGAATGAGAGGTACAAATGAAATAGACAATACAACAAATGAGAAACACACATACACACACACACACACACACACACACAGACAGACCATATCACAGCAGTGAGGCGACGGTAGAGTCTCTCTATCACAATCTACTCCCTGATCAAACAAAACATTAGTGAAGTTGCTGCTGCTGCTGTTGTTCATCCTTAAATTATTATCAGTCGGTTTAACTGCAACAGTAGTAATAATCTTGTTGTTTGGGTCATCCGGATCAAAGGTCAATTTATGACCTCTGCTGACCTTCAAGTTCACTGACGTGTTGATGGGAATGTTCTGGAAAAGTTGAACGATCTGTTGGTGGCTGTAATTGAGGACGTTCACGCCGTTCACTTCAACCAAAAGATCACCTGCAGTGTGGTATTTTGTTGATTCGCATTTTACCTACGCATGTTTGTTATTATCAGACGAACAGAAACAAAATAACATCCAGATTCAACCTATTACACTTCATTCAACCAATTGGAATGAAAATAATAAGAGAGGAAAGATTCTCGCCACCTCTTCTGATGGATCCATCGAGATGGGCTGGACCACCTGGTGTGATATTTTTAACTTGCAGATGTCTGTTGTACTGGTCGCCACCGATTATCGTGAACCCCAGTCCGTAGGCCCCCTTCAGTAGGGAGATGCAGGTGAGGGGAGGTGCCAGGTGGGAGGGCGTGGACGGGTGACGCGAGGAGGAAGCTGTTGTTGTTGAATGTTGTTGTCGTCATTGATGTGTTTGTTGCTCTTGTTGCATGTTGTTAAGTGTTAGTTGATGTCATTGGATAGAAATTCGACGTTCAAAAATAATATAAATGTGATGATAACATCTACACACATACAAACGAAAATTTAACAGTTTCACTAAAGATAGGGATGGAATCCATTTAAAATATTCAGGTTTGATTAAGTGAGGTCTACAGTTGGTTCTTGTTAGATTTGTCTTTAAATTCATCATTCTAAACAACTCATTACATCACCATCAACACAAAAACGAACAAGCGAGCTAGCTAGCAAATAAACATATCAAGTAACAAACTTGAACTTTTCAAAGATGGGAATTCAGATTGAGTTCTCTTGTTTATGTGGCTGTTAGGTAAGCATGTGAGTATTTGTGTGAACTTTTATTTATAAAAATTATTTTTAAAATCTAATTAAAGGACAAGCTTTCATAACTATTAACTATAATTAATTTCAAGCGACGCTTTCAGTTTCAAATTTGATTTGTTATTTTGGATGTTCAAGTTGAGTATCGCCATATTTTTTATTGGTTTTATATTTCGCTTTTGCAGATCGAAGTATTTAGCAAAAACAAACAATTTTTATTTTAATAATCAATCTTTTACGAGAAATTGATTGAAAAATTAACTTTTTACATTTTATAATGTATCAAGTTAATAAAATAAACCAACAAATAAATAGAAATTATTTTAAATTGAAACTGTGCCCAGATAAAATATGTGAGAGTTAGAAACGACAACTACTAACTCAACATAGATGACATCATGATCAGGAAAGTTATCAACTCGTTCCCAGCCTGGGGGCAAAACTGTGTTCCAGGTTTCAAAAAACAATAAGAACGTTAATTACTCTAACAACATTAACATTAATAACAATATCAAATGTAATGACACCAACCTACTAAAGAATCATCAATGTCAATTTTGCAATCAGTGTTAGTTTTAATGTGAACATTAATCTTTTAATGTAAACATCACAAAACAAAGAAACTAACAAGGAAACAAAGCAAAACCACAATAGCAAGACAACGAACTTCCATTATCAGCATGAGTGCAGGCTTCAGCATCTCCAGCTGTCATCTCATCCATCAATGATAACCTAAACAAACATATCGCGTTACACTCCCACATCATATTACATTTACATCAAAACATGCGGCACACAATCTTAAAAATATTTCATAAAAATACGTATTTATTTTAGACTAAAACTAACTCTGTCACTGCTAAATCCCCAACATCACTAAACACCAAATTGTGACGATGTAATGAATGATGATGACCATGTTGTTGTTGATTAAAGCGATGATAGTGATGGTAAACTTGATTGTGACGGTCTTCATTTTCATTATAATTGACATCATTGTCATTATCAGTTGCATCTATATGCTGGTGCTCATCATGGTCAGCTTCTATGTAAGATCTGTTTCTTCTTCTTTTAATATTATACTTATTAGTATTAGAATTATCACTGATATTATTATTAAAATAATAATAATTATTATTAATATTATTGTTGTTGTTATTGATATTATTAATATTGTCATTATTATATGGTGAATAGGACGAGATTAGGTTAGGAGACATGGAGGTAGTTTCTTCTTCGTGATGGCAATGATGATCATTATTACTTTGGAGATTGTATGGAGAAATATGCAAGGTATCCTCTTCCTCATCATCATCATTGTTGACGTCATCATCATCTTCGTCGTCATCATCATCCTGCAGTGGAGGCTTAGGAGTTCCATAGAAATTCCCTAAAAATAAAGATCAAAGAACAACCAACTAACTTCATCAACGCTAAAAGCCAAAACCAACTAAGAACCAACCAGCCAGCCTACCAACCATTAAAAGTTCCACTCTCCAACAGCAAGCCATTTTTCTCCAAGTTAACAAACTGTTGGACATCAACAAATGTATAATCCACACCATCAACTTCATCCGACCTCCTGATTCGAGTTGTGCCTGAGGAAAAAATCTTAATTAGAAAAAATGAAACAAAAGAATGAAAGAATAAATAAATCTAAATAAAATAAATGCAATATGTATAAGCAGAACAAACATGTACATATGTTTTTATTTTATAAGCATGCCCAGTGCACACACACACGCACACACGCGTTCAAGTATCATACATAGCAATGATGTCTGACCTGATAATTTAGAAAGAAAAATGAGATATTAACTCGTTTTGAGAAAATTACTAATGGTTGTAGTGACGATGATAATTAAAGAATAATTATAAAAGATGATTAAATAATGATCATGGAAATGATAATAACAATGACTATTCCTAAAACTGACTCTAACAAACTTAACTTACATGGCACTGTTCTCTTGTATACATTAATACGAATTGTTTGCTGCAGTTCATGATCCACTGAGTTCTTTCTGAATCTTCTTGACAAAAATTTCTTCAAATCCACATTTAGAAATTCTGAAATTAAGCAAAGAAAACGTAAAATTAAAAATAAAATGGCAATAAGTTTTATAAGCACACTAAAAATAAAATTAAAATGGCAAAGTAAAAATTAAATTAAAAATAAAATGGCAAAGTTTTATAAGCAAACTGTTTATTTGTCAAACACAAAACAGCTTTCATTTTTAGAAAGAAAAATAATGTAGGATTAAAAATATTAATATTACAAAATATTAGATATAAGTAATAATAGAACCAATGAAAACAATATAAAAATATTAACCAAACGAAATATGCTCAACTGTGATGATGTTTCTATTGCGTGTTGTTATCTTCAGCCATTCCTTCAAGTCATATGTTGTGAATCCTGACACTGACAGGTCTCCAACCTGGTAAGTCAGAGAGCGTTTGTTGTGTTCCTTAGCAATATGCTTCATAAATGCAGTAGTAATTTATCTAGTAGAGTAAGCCCGCCTACCTTCTAACAGTTTTCTACCATTAACACAAGATTATACTGACTATACAATAAAAATACAAGCATGTAAAAAATAAATTGATAAGTGGAGCCAAACCAAAAAATGTAATTAAATAAAAACCTTTTTAAAAATTAAAAAAAGCAACAAACTTTAATTAGTATGTCATTAGGCCTCAATGGCGTCTCCCCATCGTGGTAAACAATGAGATTTTCATTTTTTATCCCCCCAATCCAGCAAAACTGTCCATTTTCAGCACCTCCACAAATAGTTAGGCAATCGGATGCCTTATTTTTAATGAAAGATAATCGACTTGTGAGAACTCGCGAGCACCAATGGTTAGGATCTAATTCACTAATCGTTTTAGAACTTTCGGTCAGCGGGTTAGGAACCGACATATCAAAATGAGACTGAACCCGCCTCTCAGTTACCACTACCGACCCATATATTATGCGAGCGGGGAGATCGTGAAAAAGAGAGTTCCATCTCCCTAATGCATGGCAGGTGATACTAGAAATTGCACACTTATTAAAACTGCTTAACTGATCATTGAAATGTATAAAATGTATGAATATGTATACTATATATATATTTAAGTAACGTATGTATGAACAATGATTGTATGAATTATTGAACAATAAATAGAAATACAGAGTAAGATGAACATAAAAAATCGATTAAAAATATTATTAACTGCGGCCTCAAAAAATATTTCAACCACTTAAAAACAAATCAGCCGCAAAAACAGCCTTTCAGGGTGTTCAAAACTCGAAAAAACTGAAGCATTTCATTGCGCGTATCGTGTCCCAAAAATATTTTTTTTCACCATTCATATATGCGGCCTCAAAAAATATTTCCAACACTTATGAAGAATATAACTTTTCAAAAAAATAAATTCCTTAAAAAACACGCTCAGTCACAAGTTTGGTCTTTGCGTCATATTTGACGCTCAGACCTTATCGACGCCTTATATTAAATTCCTTAAAAAAAACACGCTCAACTAAGATGCCAACATTTAGATTTTCAAAAGCGGGACAAATGTATACGCACATATAAATGAATACATATAATAAATACATTATTGTATGACTTAAAAACTTAATATTAAGTATAAATTTTCTAAAAGCACGCTCAATAACAAGTTTAGATTTTATCATACCTGACGCTCAATCTTTATCGACTTACCGACAGCTTATAAAAAATTCCCTAAAAAACACGCTCAGTCACAAGTTTAATTTGTCATATCTTATTGACTTACAAATTAATAAACATCCTCAAATACACGATCAATCACAAGTTTAGTTTTTGTCATATCTGACCCCCGAACCTTATCGACTTACAAACGTATTATAAAAAATAATAAATTTCAGAAAAAGACGCTCAGATTACAGATAAAAGATTTCAGAAAAATTACAAGTTTAGTTTCTGTGTCATATCTAACGCTCAAACCTTATCGACAGCTTATATAAAATTTCCTAAAAAACACGCTCAGTAACAAGTTTAGTTTGTCATATTAGACGCTCAAGCCTTATCGACTTACTGGCGCCTTAAAACAAATTCCATAATAAAAAGATACGCTCAGTCACAATCTTAGTTTTTGTGTTATATCTGACTTTCAAACCTTATCGTCTTACCGACAGCTTATATAAAATTCTCTAAAAAACACGCTCAGTCAATTCAGTTTAGTTTGTCATATTAGACGCTCAAGCCTTATCGACTTACTGGCGCATTAAAACAAATTACATAACAAAAAGCTACGCTCAGTCACAATCTTAGTTTTTGTGTTATATCTGACTTTCAAACCTTATCGACTTACCGACAGCTTATATAAAATTCCCTAAAAAACACGCTCAGTCAATTCAGTTTAGTTTGTCATATTAGACGCTCAAGCCTTATCGACTTACTGGCGCCTTAAAACAAATTCCATAACAAAAAGCTACGCTCAGTCACAATCTTAGTTTTTGTGTTATATCTGACTTTCAAACCTTATCGACTTACCGACAGCTTATATAAAATTCCCTAAAAAACACGCTCAGTCAATTCAGTTTAGTTTGTCATATTAGACGCTCAAGCCTTATCGACTTACTGGAGCCTTAAAACAAATTTAGTAAAAAAAAGTTACGCCCAGTAACAATCTTAGTTTTTGTTATATCTGATTCTCAAACCTTATCGACAGCTTATATAAAATTCCCTAAAAAACACGCTCAGTCAGTTTAGTTTTTAAATTCCATGGAAAAAAAGGTACTCTCAGTCACAATCTTAGTTTTTGTCATATCTGACTCTCAAACCTTATCGACTTACCGACAGCTTATATAAAATTCCCTAAAAAACACGCTCAGTCACAAGTTAAGTTCCTCATATTAGACGCTTAAGCCTTATCGACTTACTGGCGCCTTAAAAAGTTACACTCAGTCACAATTTTAGTTTTTGTGTCATATTAGACGCTCAAACCTTATCGACTTACCGAGAGCTTATATAAAATTCCCAGGATCAATTTATTTAAAGAACATAAAATAAAAAACTCTCAATTGAGTTAATTTCATAAACGTTTTATAAAAACTGTTTCTTAATGGACAACATGTTCAATTAAGTAAAGTTGAGAGTTTATTACCCTTATATTATAAGGGTAATAACTTTGGTAATAACTCTCAACTTTGCTAATAAAATAACTCTCTAAAGTTAGTTAATTTCATAAACCTTTCATAAAAAAAGTTTCTTGATGAACATGTTCAATTATCTGAAGAACATAATCTTCTTTCAACTTAGATTATTTACAATGAACATGTTCAATTATCTGAAGAACATGTAACCTAAATAAATTTCTTTCAACTTAGCTAATTACATAAACACTTTATAAAAAACTTCCTAATTGAACAATTGTTCAATTAACAATTGACTCAAGTCACAACTCAGTAAATTACATAAACAAATATTTTATAAATAAATAATTTTTCTTAATAAACATGTTCAATTATTATCTAAAAAACATAAGTTACTAAACTGCTTTCAAACTTTCAAAACTGACTAATTTTAGTGCTCAAGCAAGCAGTCAGAAACTTGAAGAGCATGACTGACTAATTTTAGTGCTCAAGCAAGCAGTCAGAAACTTGAAGAGCATGAAAAATTTTTTAAATTTTTTTTAAGTCGGCAAACACCTCACCACTTTTCACTATGTAAATGGCCAATTTATTAAATAAAACGTAGGAAATCAATGAAATTAAAAAAAAACCTTCTTGATTTCGAGTTCACTATCTTGTAAAAATCTTCTCTTTAGATGAAAAACTAATGCTTCTTCGCCGGAGAAAATAAAAATGTCGAAACCCGGTCTTTTGAATGTTTGAAAACGCCGACCAATCGCGATAGCTATTTAGCAAGCTACCTCTCAGGTAAACGCAAGAATCGGAGATGTCCCAAAAGTTATTCAAAATTTTTTTTAATGTTATGTGTCGCAAAATCGTACATTTTTAAATTACAGAACGGCTTTTTATATTTCAAATGACTTCTTTCATGCAATGTATTACGTATTTAAAAATTTTCACTCCCACATTGTTTGAAAAAAGCAACTTTATGAAATTAGCATGGAAACAGTAGTGAAATAATCTAACAATTAAAAAATACTACTATTTAGTCAAATCCTTCCACAATTTGTCATTACACATTTTAACAAAGATTATCGTGAAAGAAATGCGTTCGAAATTTCCGAAAATCAACAAATCGAAGTCCAGTGAAGTCGTTATATTATCACATTATCACAAATCCAAACAAATATAAATTCTTATCTATGAATTCTTGCACTTGGTAAGAATCACAAGACATAAAGATAATGTAATACAGAGAGCAATTAGCTTCGATATTATGAAAACGAGACTGCATGTACATAGAAATCAGTAGTTCTCAACAATAAAACAAGGTTAACGTCATAAAAGCTATATATATATATATATATATATATATATATATATATATATATATATATATATATATATATATATATAAAGGTACATAAACAACGTGTAGTGTAATGGCTTTACACTTCAGTGCATCTCAAGATTTATCTACAATGAAAGGGTGAGTGAGGGATTGTTGTATGGACATCCTTTTAGAAGAATCCATAACCAATAACTTATCCAGGAAATCCTTCAATTGAACCACTTTCTTCATTTGATCCTCGGGCAGTCTCTGAAAGCCGATCAGCTCTTTCATTAAATCTCTACTAGGAGATATCGTCGACAACACCGTCACCTTTTCCTTTGAAATGAGAGAAAATAATTCAATTTATTTAAGATAAAATTGTCTACAATACAAAAAAATAACATGGTAACAAAAATTAACAAGGAAAACAACAAACCTTCATTGTTATTTTATCAATTTCGTGGTAAATGAAATTGAAAAACTGATCAAAGTGGTCATCCTTGAAAACTGCTTTCCTGATAAGCTTATTTGGCATTTTTCCCTTCAAATCCATGAACAACTTAAGCATTTCGTTGTTAGTTTTCCCTTGAAACATAATCTTCCCAGTGTATAATTCAAAGACGGTCACAGCCGTAGACCACAGATCAATACCATGGTCGTATTTATTGCCAATAACTGAAAACAATGTATTCATGGTTGGTTTACATTAGGTTAATTCGATTTTATTGATGTTATCAATCATAAATCTAGTTTTCAACGAAATATCGTAAATATACGATAGTAAACTGATCCCAAAATTCATATCATAAAATAAACTAAATCAAAAAAATTTGCAACACAAAAAAATTACGGGTAAACTAACTGATTTCTGGGGCTCTGTAGAATCTGCTGACCAGGTATGGCGTTGGTTCATTGTCTGATATGTGAGAGGCTGAACCAAAATCACACAACTTCAACGTCAACTTTGATTCATTTATCTGCATTTTCAAAAAATTTCAATTTTATTAAATAATAATTCAACAGCATTCTATGAGGTATAATTTTTTAAAATGAAATAAATATTGTAGAAGATAGACAAACAAATATACTTTAAGCAATTATATTAAAAGTAGGAAATGAATTAATGACAACTCATGGAGAATACTAAAAAAACGTTGAAAAGAGATGAGAGAAACGTGCCAAGATATTGTCAGGCTTTATGTCGGCATGCAGGATGGAGCACTTTTTGAGATGCTTGAGAGCCAGGAAGAGTTGTTGCGTGTAGCTTCTCACTGCTTTCACGTGTAAGCCAATGTCTTTGCCGTACTTTTTCAACACTTCACGCAAATTCATGCTGTTGATGAATTGTAACACAATTTCAAAATTATAAAATCCCCATAAAAGATGAGTAAAATGAATGAATCACTGCAGTAAAAATCAAACGAACCTCAGACATTCAAAGACTAGGCAAAGATGATTCCTATGGAAGAAATGTCTGAAAAGTCTCAGACAATGGAAGCGATCAGCTGGATCGGCATCATTCAACTTTTTCACTAGCTCCAATTCTTTCATGCCTGTCTTGTGCCTGTTGTATTATAAATAAATAAATATAACGGCTATATCAATAGAAAAAACAAGACAACATTAGAATAAAATGAATTTGATAAAAACTCATCCTTGTAGAAATTTCAAAAATTTTTTACTGAAACAAAAAGTAGCCCTCAGCATGAAAATTATAAATATATGGAAAAAGAAGAAAAGGAGACATATTAATACAGACATCATCTCATTGTTCCTAATGATTTTGATGGCAGCTTCCTCCTGGTTATTCCTGGCAGCATCTCGAACTCTGACAACAGTGCTGAAGACTCCTTTGCCCGTGAAACCAAAAACTGAGTACCTCTTGTCCAACACTTCCCCGATCCTTACATCTGTTTGAAGAATTTAACACGTGGTGCAATTCAATGTAAACAACTGTAGATAAGAACAACACAAGAAGAAACACATCAACATGAAACAAGCAAAAGATGAGTGTTAGCACAACAACTTACTGTAGTATCCTTCAGGATCATCCCAGTTGTCTGTGAGGTTGTTGTTTTCAAAGGTGGTCTGTGTCACGTACATGTTGCTTCTCTGATGGAATAATTTTGAAAAGGGGATGTAGACCAGAGAAAATGAAAAAATGACTTGAATAGAAAAAATTTTGTTAAAAATTTGATAAGCAAGCAGTAGGCCAGCAGGAGACTAACATTAACATCTTCATGTTGAAACTGTACATCATCTGCAAACATGTCGATGCCAGTCATGCAAGCCTTCGTTCCCTGCTCAGTGGCCGCATCTTCTGAAACCTCCACCTCAGTTGCTACTACATTCTTTCTCTTCGTCTCTATGGTTTCCTCAAAGTCAAAGTTATCCATGGTGTCGCTGACGGGGGTGGACGCACCGGAGGGGGGGCATACTTCTTTCTTGGGAGAAGAACTAACTTGTTGTTGATCGACGGATGGCAGGTTGAAGGGAGAGTCTCTCGTCTCTATAGATAAAGTCTGTGTTGCGTTTTGTTATAAAAAGATGGGTCATAACGAATGAAGAATTAATGAATTAGTTATAAATGAATTCAAATGACCCACACTCACCTTGTACAATATCTCTCTCTCTCTTCTTTTCCTTTCAATGATTGCATCCTCATCTTCTTCATCTTCATCTGCCATCTCAAAATCCTCATTATCCGCGGAACTGTAAAGAATAAAATGGAAACCCTAGCTCGCTGATTGTATGTGCTCATCAGCATGAAATATTAATGAAATTCAAAGTTGAACCTCTAACAATAGAGAAAAAAAACTAACTCGACGTCATCTTGATCACCTTTTGCATTTTTAGATTTGTGGTGGCGTGATTTTTTATGTCGCCCGCCACTGCTGTTTCGATTCCTATCACCATCCCCAGCATCGCGTTCATCTCTTCTCCTCTGTCTCCTCCTAAAAGCAGGGATTCGTGTTTTAAAACGTGGTGCAAACATTTGCTGTAATGCTTGGTTGTGAGTGGTATTTTTTTTTTTAAATTTAACGATGACGGTCTTGATGCTTACTGCATCAAATATCATCTATTCTGAAATCTTAAAAAAACTTTCGGACATTTAAAAAACATAATAAATTTCATGATCACACGACCAAAACAATGTAACAAAAGCTACATACACATGCATACACTGATAAGGAAATGGAAACTTTCAAAAAATTCGTCACACAGAATGAATAGAAGAAGGAGAGAGAGGGTTCTAAATACATATAACAATGCACATTGAAACATAAAAACTAGGACACAAATAACAAGATTGATGATGTATATTTTCAATCATGGACTAACTATTGATATACACAATAGTGAAGTGGGGAGGTGAGTTTGTTTGAAGACGTCAGGCCGTTTATTTATTTGCCTACCACAAAATTTTAGTTAATGGAATGAATAAAATAATGATTTTTAATGAATTTTTAAATTCCAACGTAACTTACACTAAAATATATAATAAATAAAGGTTTGATTATGAAGAATGAATGAGGATAAATAAATGAATGAAAGAGAGAATAGGGCAGAGAATACTGACCAGATGTGGGCATTAGGTGCACAACTCATAAATTCTCCCCTCCTTAAATTACTTTACAATGAGAAATAATAAAACAAGCACAAAAACAATATTGAACCTCGATGATGGTGACAATTCATCATCTTGCCTCTTCCTTCTCATTCTCTTCTCGGCTGACCTTGACCTCATCCTCTTCTGAGCTGACCTTGACCTCATCCTCTCACGCTGTCTTGAAGAGCCTCCAAAATGCCTGACATCATCTGATCTGCTCACGTACAAACATCATAGCATGTTAGAAACATTATATTATACACTAAACAGAAAAAAATTTAAAAAATGTATGAAGCAGAACCTCCTGTCATGAAGTTGTTGTTGTTGGTGTCCCTCCTCCCTTCTTGAAGATGGATGCTGTCTGCTGCTGCTGCTGTGGTGTGGTGGTGATCTGCTCCTGGATGTTTGCGGCCTCCTGTGCAATGGTGATCTGCTTTTTCTCCTATCCATCCTCTCGTCGACGAATCTGGCCGACAATGAACTAGCTTGAGAGAAATCATAATTAGCTCTGCGCGATCTGTTCCTATAATCATCTTGAGGGCTTCGACTCCTATGTTTTCCGTGCTGTCTATCCTCTTCTGCTAATTTGAACGATTGACATTTTGAATAATCTTTTTCATACTGTTTATGCAAATCAATATTTTTGTACTTAGAAGACATTTCCAACTGATCAAAAGAAGAATATGTATCAGTTTTATGCCTTTTAGGTGAAAGGCTGTGATTCCTCGAGTGACTTCTTCTGGGGACTTTGTAGTGACCATCGCCGGGTCTATCTGCTCTTGAATCGTGTTGCCTGTTTCAAATAATTTTGTAATTAGTAAAAAAATTAAAGAAACAATTTTAAACTCTAAAAGTAATGTTTCAACTACCTCTTTTTGTGGTGCCTATGTCCTTCACCATTTTGAGTGCTAGGATGTGATTCATTGATGATGATGACATCCTGAGAGCTAACTGATGAAGGCATGGCAGCACATCTCTGATTTGGTTCTGCCTGCCGATTACTTTTTGTGCTTTCGTGTTCAATTTCACCATCTTCTTCTTCAGAATCATCTCCATAGTTATTCACAAGTGGTTTCTCTATAATTATAACATCTTGATCGGCACGCTTTTCAAAAACAATTTGTACTTCACCAACAGTTTTCTGTTCAAATTATTAATTAATCTCAGTAATTTTGCTCTTTGTACAAAAGGAATTAATAAATTATAAACTAAATGTAATAGAATCACCTCTTTAGTTGCAACTGGTGATGCTGATGATGGCAGTGGCACTCGTAAAACATCCTCACAATTGGAATTATTTGCAAGCATAACATTAACACATACTTCATTGCCATCCAGAGCAACATCTTCTTCATTATGACTCTTTTTATGCTTCCTCTTATGTTTGTGGGTACTACTGTGTTTTGTCTTGTGCTTGCTTTTCTTAGACTTCTTGTGTTTAGAATCAGGTTGTTCACTCTCCATCATTTGCATCATCACTGCTTCTACTGTCTAAAAACAAAAAAGAAGCATTTTACAAAATTAAAATTAATTTTGAACGAGTTACAAACATTTTAATCTTAAAAACATAACAGAACATCCTTTTTCAATGATAGTGAATCATTACATTAAAGTAAATAATTTATAAAGTATACTGAAACATATTTATGGTACTTTTTTGTTTTGTGATCAAAACAGATCCCTTTTTTAAATAAAATATCCTTTCTAATATTTTAAAAAGTTAATTTAATCTAAATCGGAAAAACATCAGCAACAAACAGGTAAAAAAGCAGGTAGCAACGGAAAGAAATTTTAATCAAATCGATTTCTGGGAATTTAATGAACAAACTGAATTGAAATCACGATTAAATAACGTAGTTTAATTTACACGGTTTGGTTACGGTTTGGTTACGTGTTTTTCATGGCAGAACAAGAAGAGACCAACGAACAAAAAACGACAAAAATTGCAACAAACTCGCCGACATCTTTGATTTAAAAAAAGCAAAAATAAAATTTGCAGCGTAAATTCACTGACTTTGACGAAGGAAGGAAATAATCGACGCAAAATTTGTCCGGAACTTTTTGTTTACTCGTCAACGACCATCAAGTATTACATAGGTATATTAAGATGGTAAAAACTGATGATGGCTAACAACGAAATTACCAAAGATACCATATATATTTTTAATAATTTTCTGATGCATTCATTTACAATTGTATACATGGTAAATACAAATGTTCCTTACGTAATAAAGTATAATATATATACATATTCGATCTATATAAATATATACATATTATTTAACATTTATACATTTAAGATTTACATATAATGATATTACTTGAAATTGTATACTTCATATTACTATATATATATATATTACTTACTATATAGTGTATATATTTATCATTTATATGTATATGTATGTATATATTTATATTCATGTTAATATAGTATAGCTATTAATCCTATGTATTAATAAGTCATTGTTGTTAATAAGAGCAGATAGCATCGAATATAAAAGGCTTTAAAATGCATGTATAATTTCTTAGTAGCAAATGAAATATTATTATTATCATTTTGACTGAATTTATTTATTTTAATGCATAAAGCTCAATGAAATAATAGTGCCTTTATTAATTATTAATCATCACAATCATTTAGATTTTGTGAGTATAGTTAAATTCCTGCCTATCTGTTAAACAAGGCAGACCAACAATAGCACATATATCTACGGTCAGTTTTTATTTGTCATTAATGAAATGTTCTTAATAATTTTAATATATATTATTTGTAATCAATACAATTTGTTTTTATGTATAATTATTTATCGTAACTGGTTGTATTTTATATAATTAAATTGTATTAAACATTGAATAAGTTGTATTACATACATGAAAGGCTCTGGCAAGCATGTAATATTAGATCGCAATGAAACCGTGCGTTGTTCAGGCGAGAATAACAATAACAATAATAAATTTTATTCTTTTTATTATTGTTATTTTATTTTGTTAAAATTTTGAAACAACAAAATTTTAATCAATCAGTCGATCCTTAGTTCACGTTCAAACACACACACACACACACATATACATACATACATACACGGCAAACAACCATAAAATTTTGAAAGAATTGCTGACAGGTAGAAAGCAAATCTCAAACGTAGTAGAACAATAAGCAGAGTAGTCAATGAATGAATGAATGAATGAAAAAATGAATGAATGAATGAAGGAAGGAACAAATGAAGGGACGAACGTATGAATGAATAGACAGACCAATGAATGAATGAATGACGAGTTAACGAACTAATGAATGAACGAATGAATGAAATGATTAATATCAAATATTTGAAATATTTTCGTAATATATAGCAAACATTGTTCTTAAGTTTTCTCCTTCGTCTGTCTCTCTCTCTCTCTCTCTCTCTCTCTCTCCTCTCTCTCTCTCTCTGATTTTGATTTAAATCGACTTTGAATCAAATTTTGCAAATGTTTCATTTACATACTCTATGTAATGTAAGTGTATGTGTGTATGTAAGCACACATACACACACATATTAAGACATACACACACACACGCACGTACATGCACATAAATTCATTGAATTCTTTTGCATTGGCAATAATAAATATTATTAAGACCATTATTATTTACTTATATTACCTGGCGGACAAAAATGCAACAATGTATATTTGTTTGTTTGTATGTTTGTATGTATGTGTGTATGTTATGTATGTGTGTATTTTATGTGTGTGTGTGTATGAGTGTGAATTGATGTGTGTACGTAGCTAAGATAATTATCGCTTCAATGCCACTAACATTGATGTTGATACATTTTGCTATCTTCACAGTTTTCAATTAATTTTTTCAAAGTTGTTAATTTATTCTCAATAATTCGTTCATTTTTTTCATTCATTAATTCTTGCATTCAATCAATCATTCATTCATTCAATCAATCATTCATTCATTCATTCAATCATTCATTCATTCATTCAATCATTCATTCATTCATCTCGTCAAGCAACGAATTTTCAATGCCCCTTTTTCACAGATGACCTCGACCTGTTCAAAATCCGGTCATTCATTGGTTGAGACTGGGGGGCTTAATACAAGCCTCGTCCATTCATTGGTTGAGGAGGAGGGGCTTAACGAGGTCGAAAGGTTGAAAATCCTGCAAGTTTTGCAAAGGGATAGCCAGTTGAAATTGAAACAAAATCAACAACTCCAGTTAGCAATTAATTAATTTTAAAGTTATTATCGTTAAATAAATAAATATTTATTTACCAAAATTACCAAAGAAACTTAAAAAGCGAAATAGACGAATTGCGACAAAACAGCCAAAAATGGTTTCGCAAGAAACCATTGGACGGAAGTGGATGCTGTCATTTATGTGGCGCTACATTCGGATGGATATTTGATCGAGGCGACGAATGTCCTGAATGTTCTAAAAAGGTTTGTTGTTGTTGATGTGTTGTTGTTGTTGTTGTTGTTGTTGTTGTTGTTGTTGTGTATTGTTGTTGTAGTCGTGTTGACCATCAACAACAACATCAACACACTCATCATTAAAAAAAGCAAACAAAGCCCACCCTTTTCATAACAACTTAAGGTCTGTAAAAATTGCAAAGCCAATGACGTCAACTTACTGCCGACAACAACAACAACGACAACAACAACATCATTGCATCAGCAACAACAACAACAACGTAAAATACATCAATGGATATGTAAACTTTGTCACAAGCTCAAGTTTGTACTAATGCTTTCAATTAACATTAAATCGAATATCATCAAGACAAGTAACTGCTCTTATTTATTAATATGCATTCATATGTGTTAATGTTTGCTCACATATATTGATTTTTTTAATGTATAATTAGTTATTTGGCTTCCTTGTATATACCACAGACAATATGAAATAGCATCTGGAAATTGGTTGGGTAAACAACAACAACAACATCAAGAACAACAACTTCAGCAACATCAACAACAACAACAACATCAACAACAACAAACAACATCAAAGACCACGACAATCATAACGACGGACGACAACAACAATAGTAGCGTCGCCAGCATTGAAATCAGCAATAAACACCACAATCCATTTAACAAATCACGTGATGTTGTCGAAGATGATGATGATTTTAAAAATGACGATGATGATGATGATGACGAAGATTACAAATCAGTCCGAACGAATATAAGCGGCTCACCGACTTCTTATAAATCTCTAATGTCTCCTACCTCGATCAGATCATTTAATGTTTCGACAACAACATCAACATTCCCAACAACAACATCAACATTCTCAACAACAACAGCAGCAACAACATCAACATTTCCAACAGCAACATCAACATCATCAGCAACAACATCAACATCATCAGCAGCGACATCAACATTTTCAACAACAACAACATCATCAGCAACAACATCAACCGCAGCAGCAACAACATCAACGTCATCATCAACACCAACATCATCTTTATTTTCATTCTTTTCTTCATCGCGGTCACCTGACAAAAGCAAAGAAATCAAAAGAAGTGACGAAAACATAGAAACGAAAGTATCTTCAGTGAAAACTGAAGACGATAATGACGTCATCAAAGTAAAAACGAACCCGGAAGTGGAAAGTTTTGAAGCCAGTGTCAAAGATTGGTGGAGAAATTTGACGAAAGGAAGTAGTAGTAAAGATAATACATCAACAACAACATCATCATCATCATCTATAACAACAACAACAACGTCATTGTCATTATCATCACCATCATCATCAACACCATCATCATCATCAACTATAATCAAACGAACAATAATAGTAGTTCCAGATTTAAAAAAAACAAAACCAGTAACAAACAACGAAGCAACAGCAGCAGCGACAACAACAACAGCAGCAGCGACAACAACAACAGCAGCAGCGACAACAACAGCAGCAAAATCGCCTCAACCTCAATCAACTACTGCAACATCAAAATTAACTACGCCATTAAAGTCACCAACAACGATTGTGACGTCATCAACTAGCGGCAAATCATTATCCAAAACATCGCCAACTACATCAACAACAACACCTAGAGAAGTTAACTTTCCACTGACACCAACACGATTACTTGACATCGTGTCAACTCAACAACATCAAGAAGAGAGACAACAACAACAACAACAACAGCCTAACAACGAATCAAGCGCCGAATATTTTCAAAGGCAAAAGTTAATTAAACAACAACAGCTAAAACAGCAACAGCTAAAACAACAACAACAGCAGCAGCAGCAACAACAACAAATGAAAGCAGTTCGATACGACAGTAGTGATGATGACCTTAACACCATTGAAGAAGTTGAGGAAACTATTTCGTCAGAGCGACATCAACAAAACCGTCATCAACAGCAACAACAACAGCAGCAAAATAAACAACGACAAATTCAAGTGCTAAACAACAACAACGTCGATATAATCCAAATACACAAAGAACACAACCAACAACTGCCACAACAACAACAACAACAAACATCTACAAAAATTTCCAAACTAGATATTGCCGTGTCATCTCCAAATCAAGAAAGACAAAATGTAACGAAAATTAAAACCGAAACCAAAACTAGAATTGAGAAAAACCAGAAAGAACAATTATTAAATTCATCAACGCCATCAACAACAACTGACATAAACAACAACAACAACAAATCAGAAAATCAGCAGCCGAAACAACCAGAGCAACAACAACAGCAACAACAAAAAACACTTCAAGATAGTCAACAAAACGTTCAACGATCCGACCCCAGAACTACCAAACAAATGGATGAAATGTTCACTTCTTCTACTGAATCAATCATACAACCAGTACGAGCTAAATTAAGACTGAAGCATAATAACGATGATTCAACTCCACAACAATCACAACCACAGCCACAACCACAGCCACAACCACAACTACAACCACAACTACAACCACAACCACAACTACAACCACAACTACAACCACAGCAGAAACGACAGCCCATTGAAGCAGGCGCCCACCAACCGCCGATAATTGTTAAATCGTCATTAGTTAAGACGTTGTCATCAACATCGTCTTCAACATCATCGCCTACTAATAACCACCAGCGGTCCATAATAAAATTAACTTCATCTTCAACTTCATCGCCGGCAGCAAATCAAAATCAACCAATTATCTTCCAGCAACAACAACAACGACAACAACAGCAAACTATTCCAAAATCTGTCATCGCAAACAAAGGAAACAGCTCAACAAACGTTAAACTCAGCAACAACAACAGCAGCCACAACAACATCACAGAAGCAACTACAACAACTGCAGCAGCAACAACAATAGAGTATCAACGTTCGGAAGATGATGCTGCTGTTAAGCCTCAACCAATCGTCGATCGACAATACGATGAAGAGAGACATAAGGAAGATAAAGACGACGATG
This sequence comes from Helobdella robusta, assembly GCF_000326865.2. Classification (NCBI taxonomy): domain Eukaryota; kingdom Metazoa; phylum Annelida; class Clitellata; order Rhynchobdellida; family Glossiphoniidae; genus Helobdella; species Helobdella robusta. The sequence continues at coordinate 3,296,710 of NW_008703981.1, forward strand.
ATGAAGAAGATGGTAAAGAAGACGACGACGATGATGAAGATGACGATGAAGAGGACGATGAAGACGATGAAACTAATAATAAGAGTAACGAATTCAATTTCTTCTTTGGTGGGGAAAATGTACTTTTATACCCTGTAGAGGCAGACGATAGAAATGAGGTGGCATCAACAACATCAATAACATCAATAACATCAACAGCATCAATGGCCTCAACAACAACATCAGCGATATTAAAAACATCAACAACATCATCAGCGACCAGTAAAAGTCCTGCAACATCAACAGCCACATCATCGCTGACGACAACCTTAAAACTAACCACTTCAAATGTTGCGAAAACGAAAAACAACGCTGACATAATCAGCGATAAACTTGAAGAAAGTGAAAAACATGGAAATAATAAAACTACGGGAGAATTTAGCATAGTAAAAGATAGAACAACAAATTTGAAAGATGAATCGGAGATAGAATCTAAAACTAAATCTTCACGTTTTGAAAAACTAAACAACGAACCATCATTTGTAAGCGCGAACAGCATTAAAATCGAATCAAATGTTGAGCATTCTTCAATTCAAGACCTCAAAACCAAGTCCAACATTGACAGAATTGAAGAAAAAACCAAAAATATCAAACTGGAAACCACGAAAAATGTTGAAACAGATGACGAAATTTTGAGAAAATGTCATGAAGAGGATTTGAAACTGGAGAAAAAAATGTTTGACGAGAGTGAAGTTGACGAGATGGCTTCCAAACTAACTGATGACATATTGGAAGAAAGTGTCTCAGCCTCCGTCGGGAATAGCAAGGTAGAGGATAAAAATAATTTGAAAAATGAAGATGAAGCCGATGATGATTTCGAAGAAGCCTACAAAGCCAATTATGACGAAAAATTTGACGATGAAAATGACGACCAGAATGATGATGGTGAAAAGAAAAAGATAGCTAAACATGATGATGATAATGTAGACGAGGAATACGACGATGATGATGATGAGCCAGATCAAGGCGAATATTATCTTGACAGATTTTCTCAAAATATAAGAGGTACTGCAAAAGAAGATGGTAACGAGCAAGATGACAAAGATTCTTCAGAAATTCATAATCGTGAAAAGATATCTGATGAAGTTTCATTACCAATTTTAATGAAAAAAGAAGCTGATATAGTTAAGAATGATGATGACAGTAGCGTTAGACAACAGCAACAACAGCAAAGATATCAACACAGAAATGTACAGTCCGAAGAAGAGTATTCAGAAGTAGTTCGGCCGAAACATGTGAATGAAGAGAATAAAACATTCCCGAATGAACTTTCAAAGGCACAAATAAATAATGAAGATGATGAAGCGGTTGAATATAACATCAAACAACAACATTTAGAACGAAGTTACCAACAAAAGCATCAACGTTTTCAAGACGATTACAACAACGGCGATGATGAAGATAAAAAGTTTGAGACATACGCCAGAGAACAGAAATTGAAACAACCTTTTCGTTATTCGGAATTTTTCGTTAACAAAGGCACAAACTACGATAGAAACAGCGAAAGTTATTACGCTTCCACACAAGCCAACACTGCCTCACTCTTCAAAATTGGTCTTCCTATTTGGCTGAGAGAAAAAAATGGTGACCAACGAGAGGATGAAATTTCAGGAAAACCTAAAGTAACTTCTGCAGCCGGTGAATGGAGTGTTGAGGAGAATGAAAAAAGAGATGGGCTTGGAACTTTTAAGCGGGCCACAAGCTTTAGCGACAATGATGAAGATGATGAAAAAAATAAAAATGTAAGTGAAAGTGAGGCAGAAAACGTCGAAAGTGATGAGAAAAGTAACGAAGATGATGAAGAAGAAGATGATAACGAAGATGAAGATGATGATCTAGAGGCAGTTCTTGTTAGTTTTTACATTTCAATTTTTCGTTTTGTTATAGTTCAATTCTTAACTTTTATGTACTCACATTTGTTTCGTTCATATCAGACGGAACTAGGCAACCAGGAAACGAACCTTTTAAAGAGACACGAAGATGAAAAGCAAGAGTTAGAACTGAAACAGCAACAGAGATTGGATGAATATTTGGAAAATCTGGCGAAGTACATTGACGAAGAGAAGTTAGACGCGCAAAATGTTGACTCCCTCCTCGACAAATCTGCACTGCAAACGATGATCGCACAACAACAAGCAGAAGAATTGGAAGAACTATCAAAGCAACAACTGCAAGAACTGACGGACTTTCAAGATGATAAGGAAACTTTTTTAAAGGAGTTTCAATGTTACCAGCAAGAACGTTACAACAACAAGACGAAGAAGAGGATCCAGAAGTATGCAGAGAGACTGGTGGAGAACATCGTGGTGTGTGTGGTCGAGGAGTTGACCAACTTCTGCGTCCTTGAAGAGCAAGGTCAGCTGTCACCCCAGGACTCTGAAGATGATGAAAAGGAGGAGGAAGATGATGAGGAGGAGGAGAAGGAAGATGAAGATGGTGCAAATGTTTCAACGAAAGAAACGTTCAATCAATCGCATGGACGACTGAGAAACGCGAATAAAATTATGAAAAAAATTCGTTTTGATGACGATTCCAACAACCCAGAAATGAATTCAGGAGGAGAGAATAATTACGATTCTCTTGAAGAGAGGGAGAACCTTGAAGATGCAGCTGCTGATATTGTTGCATACGCCATTTCGAACGCATTGTTACAATACGCTTCCAATAAAGATGAGCGTGAAGAAGATGAAGATGAAAATAAATTGACAGATAATTTGGACGATTCTGAATTAAATTATGAATCGAAAGACGCGCCAGAAAAATTTTTAGAAACATCTAATGAAGACGAGGATGACGTTAAAAATGTTGCAGCAGATATAGTGGAGAACATACTGTCAGATTCTCTGAATGCACAGACCTCCACAGCCGACCAGCACGGAACCGATGTTGATCTTCCCACAGATATCCATAGTGAATTTGATGGCATTTCAAAAAAATTTGAAACAAATTCAGAAAGCGAGGAGAATAAATTTGATGAAATCAGCAGCATACGAACCACATTCGGAACGAGTGTCTCAACCGAAACAAGAACGATGTACAAGAGAGGCACCAGTGAGTCAGCGAAACCACAAAGTTCGATCAATCTGAGAGAGCAGCAGTCTCAATCATTCGCGTCCGATCAACATCACATCAAAGAAAAACCAATGGAAAGATGGAACAATTTGGGGTCGATGCATGATGAGATGGAAACGAAAGATTTTATGCTGAGTTCTGCTGGCAGTCTCCTGGATGATGTTCAACAGGATTTGGCAAAGTTCGGTCTAGGAGAGTCACGCGGGACCGTTCCATCAACATCCATTGAAAGAACATTAAGGAAAGAAGTTGTGGAAGACGATGAAGGTGTGCTTGATGTAAAGATAGAAAGTAGTTCTTGCGATCAGAGTGCTACTGCCGAGAAAAATGAAGTAAGTTCAGTTGTTACTGATGAAGATTCCAACGATTCCTCTTCTGCTGCCAACGTACGTGGTCATTTAAATTATTTCATTTTTTTAATTTTACATAAACATTTTAAAAACTTTGATTTTATATTTTTTTAAATTTAAACGCCGTAAAAAATTTTATTCAAATGTCAGAGATCCTCAACAAATCGAAGGCATCTGGCTGTCAAAAAATCATCACCAGACAACTTGGACGCATATGTAAGAATTCATTTTAGAATAACATTTAGAAAACCATGAATTGAAATTGAATGTACGTGATTCGAATAACATGTTTCAACGTGAATCGTTCGTCATGCAACAAGCAGGAGAGCCAGCGAAGCAGTGCCAGCATGTACAGTGACTACGATAGGGCAGCATCGAAAACTGAATACCCCGACGACGAAAGTGACTTCATAAAAACCCCGCCACGTCCAAAATCCACTCCTGTTGCCTCGCCTGCAGCTGCAGCAGCCGCGTCTGTAACTCCACGTGTGATCAACGATGACGACAGCGACGATTCGTTGGGCAAGAGCCACAAGCCGACGACAAACAGCACGATGGAACGCATGTTTTCAAGCAAGATGGCCATCGCTGGAGAGGTCTTGTTTGGTCTGGTGTACGATACACGAGCCAGAGCCCTCGAGATTCACGTCCATCAGTGCAGAGATATCGCCGGCATTGGATTCGGCAAGACAAACCCGTAAGTTTCCAGCGCAATGAATATATCGTAAACATGACGATGATAACTTTCTCTTGTTAAATTTGTTACATTCCATTGCCACTCTGATTAATTTTTAAAAATAAATAAACACATTGGAAATGATTGTCAGGTACATAAAGACCTACCTGATGCCAGATAAGACGAGGAAGGGCAAGAGGAAGACAACGGCGAAACGAAACACGGAGAACCCTGTTTATAACGAAGTTCTGAAGGTTTGTCGATAAAACCATCATTGCACTCGGTTATTACGAACACATATCATTTCATCCATGGAGTCATCTGAACATTTCAATACTGATGAATTGCTCTCCGGAGCAAACAGCATGTTCAACACTTATTTATGCAGACAGTATGATGCATTCACTCTACAACTTGCACATTACTCAAATATCAAACAAAACAGCGTCGTTAATATTTGCCAACAAGATTACACCTTCATACTCGTTGGAACCAGAAAAAAAACTGTTTGCATTGTTACAATATAAGCACTATTGACAACTTATATGTGAGAAAATATGAAATATATTGCGTGAATTTCATTCAATTACACTGAAAATCCATCCAAACTGATAATCATAAAAATAATTCTCACTGACTACTACATTTTTTAAAATTTCAATCTCATCCAGTACAAAATACCGATAACCGAGTTGAAGCACCGAATCTTGTGCCTGACGGTTTGGCACAACTCTTTCGGTAAGAACGATTTTCTGGGTGAGGTGATTCTGCCCCTGGAGAACGTAGAGTTGGACGATGCAGACGGCCAGTGGTACCACCTACAGCAGGGAGTTGGCGCCCAGGTCACACTTCTTTTTGTTTCATCATCGTCGTCGTCGTCATCATGCACGCCCTTACTCACCATGCACCTGCTACATTCGCTACATTTTTCTGCTATCGTCACAACGTTTCCATCTTCATTTTCGAAAATTTTCTCTACAATCTCGTCACGACATATCAACAGCCATCACCATCTGCCTCGCACAATCATCACACCATCGTCACCAGAGATGGAAGTCCATCCTGGATTTGAACCACGAGAGCAAGATCGAACTTTCTCTCAGCTTCTCGGCGTCGAGCAGCAGCAACCACACGCAACCGAACTCTAACGTCATCGGAGATCTGAAAGTCAACGTCATCCAGGCAAGATCTCTCACGTCATTCAGGGAAGATGGACTGTGCGACGCTTTTGTTAAATGGTTGGCTATGGTCATTTCATATCGTACTATACCGTATCGTATTGTTTCGTATCGGATCGTATTGTGAGGTACTGTATTGAATCTCTGACAGCGTCCTTCACCCCCCCGGCCTTCCAGAGATGAAGAAGAAATCGAGCATCATCAAATCTTCGTGCAACCCGGTCTGGAACGAGCATTTTACCTTCTCGAAGATACGGGCTGACCTACTGAAGCACAGCAGACTGGAGATCACAATTTGGAATCACGAGAAATTTTTCACAAATGACTTCTTGGGGGGCATCAAACTTCAGCAAGGCAGCGGTTCGTTGGAGTGCAAACGATGATTGAAGTGATGATGCATGGAGCCGATGACGATGGAATGCATGTCGTGATGACGGTCTTGCGAACGAGGAAAAATTGCGTTTTAAATATCGGGTTGTATTACTTTTATCTACCTTTTACGCAATGTGCACAAAAATGTCATAGCAAAATCATTTAAAAATTGTTTCCAATAAATAGCCTGCCAAAAATTTTTGTTCTTAACCAGATCATAGCAACCCGGAAACGGAAATGTGGGAGAAGATGTTGACGTCATCGCCCGATCAACCCGTCACTATGTCCTTACCTCTTAGATCAACCATGGATGATGTATTACTCAATTCCTGATCCTCCCAACCCACAAACCCACACACACACACTACAAACACAATGTGACTTAATTTTGATAAACATATATATTTTCTATGATTTTCTTAATACCTGGCTGATTCCAACATTGATCCTTATATATATATACTGTCATAACATCATTAATCAATTAATATTTTCCATAATTCTCAGCAATTTTTACTCAAATTTATTCTAAATTAAAAAAAATTAAAATTCTTTAATGGCGAATGGTGCAACCAGCAAATGATTTCATGTCATTTTAAACTCCAATTAATCAAATTAACAAAGAAAATGTTCTTTTTTCGTTATTTATACTTTAATATTTCATATATCAGATGCAATATATTATTTAGTGTACTTACTAGTTGTTGCTAATTATATGTTTTACAAACTTACCGAAAATATTTATTTATTTATCTATTCGTTCGTTCGTTCATTCATTCATTCATTCTTTAATTCATTTAATTATTAACTCATTTTAAAAGTAGTTACTAATATGTTGTTGCTCGTCTAACCAACTAACACAAAAATAATTACATTGGTTGGTGCCTCGTTCCAATCAGTTTATTGTTTCATTTCTTCGTCTTAAATTAACATCAATCAATCAATCAGTCAATCAATCAATTAATCAAACAATCAATCAACGTTTCATTCCTTTATTTTTTAATTATATTAATCAGTCAATCGATCGATTCGCTTTTTTGCATTTTACCAGTCAAGCAATGAAAGAAAAATTCAACCAACCAACCAACCATCCATCCAACCAACCAACCAACCAACCAACCATCCATCCAACCAACCAACCAACCATCCATCCAACCAACCAACCAATCAAATGCTGAAATAATGAGATTTAAGGTTTTATTATCGTCATCGTCGTCATCATTTTTAAATAATCTGCAATAAAACTTCATTTATTTAATCAATTATTCATTCATTCATTCATTCATTCATTCATTCATCCATTCATTCATTCATTCATCCATTCATTCATCCATTCATTCACTCCAGTAATGATTTGATTGACTATTAAATTTAACGATTTAATAAATAAATTTGTCTCCATCTCCTTTATTTATTTAAAAATTATGAGCGCACTTGTAATACATCTGTAAAAATTGCAGGAGCGGAACTTTAAATTTTGCCGATGCATGTCAACCATTTAACATGCAGTCATGTAACAAATATTGTTGTTGTTGTTGTTGTTTACATCATTATTATCATCACCACAATCTTTTCTTCCCCCATCATCATCATCAGGATTGCCATCGCAAGCAACGTCGGTAAAACAATCGCCGTAGCGATCGTAATCATCATCATAATCGTCGTTATCATCATCATCATTATCATCATTACCATCATCTTTTCCTTCATCATCATCATCACCGTCATCATTATCACGTGATCGATTCGCGGCAGACGCCATGACGGCTTGCAGAGCTGCCATCTCTCTACACTCGAGAGCGTAGAAGTAGTTGAAGTTGCTGACGACCACCGGAACAGGAAGTGCTATCGTCAGGACGCCTTTTGTGTGTTTGCGTGTGTGTATGTTTGCGTGTGTGTGTTTGCGTGTGTGTGTTTATTCGTTAGTGTAGGTTTACGTTAGTATATGATTAAGAATGTTAAAAATTGTTATAAATTACAATTCGATTTTATTTCAAACCATTTTCAATCAGCATCATAGCTAGACATTTTTGTTTGCATTCATCGTCTGCCTCATCATCGGTGTCATCTCCACAAAAAACAACAGCAGCAACAACCGCAACAACAACAGCAACAACAACCGCAGCAACAACAACAGCAACAACGAACCAGCAACAGCACACAACGACCCGACAACTTTCCCAAGAGGAGTGACAGGCCTCATGTCTCCGTATCCTACGGTCGTCATCGTTACTACCGCCCACCAAAATGCATCCGGAATGCTGGAAAATTGGGAATACGGGGAGTCCAACTCGGCGAAATATACAGCGCTGGAAAAAATTACGACGCAAATTCCCATGAAGAAAATAAGAAGTCCCAACTCTTGCATGCTGGCTCGTACCGTCCTGCCCAGAATCTGAAGACCACGAGAATGTCGGGAGAGTTTGAAAATTCGAAAAACTCGAACGAGTCTGATGATTCGAAGAACAGCCAGTGAGGCTGTTTGGTTGTTTTGTGGTTGTTGTTGATGTTGTTGTTGATGATGTTGTTGTTGATGTTGTTGATGTTGTTGTTGATGTTGTTGGTGTCTTTGTTGTTGTTGATGTTGAATATGAAGTTGAAGAAAGTTTCGTTCGTTTTGTAGGAAGTGCTTGTTGTCATAGTCTTCAACATCCATCGTGCTTGCGCATTGCCCATCTGCATTTTGCGTGCTGCTGTTGTTGCTGCTGCTGTTGTTGTTGTTGATGTTGTTGATGATTGTGAAGTTACTGTAGTTGTTGCTGACGTGTTGTTGTTCTTGTGACTGCTGTTTATAGGTTTTATTTGAACGAGTGTAATATTCAGTTTCATTCAAATGTACATCCGAATCATTGAAAGTATTTGAATATAGAGAAGGGTTATTTTGTTGATGTGGTTGTTGTTGTTGTTGTTGTTGTCGATGTTGTTGTTGTTTACAATTTTTCAAATTTAATTGCTTTCGTAGCGGAGCTCTAAGTTGCCGAAACAACATCAATTTGTCCTGCTCATGCGAAAGTTCAGGCTGGTCGGTGATTAATGTTGCTAATGCTTTTGTTGTTGTTGCTGCTGTTGTTGTTGTTGTTGATGCTGTTGATGTCAGTGTGGTTGAGATGTACGGTGTTGACGTTGTCATCAATGAAGCAAATATTGATGTGACTGTTGTTATTGCTGTTAAATTTAATGTTGGTGTCATTGTTGTCAATTTTGTTGTTGTTGATGTTAGTGCCGATGTGTTAAAAGCAGGTCTTGTGACGTCGTAAAAAGTTGTCATCAGTGAATTGTATGTTTGTTGTTGTTGTTGTTTTGTTGTCAACATTTGTATGGAGTGCATTATTCTGTCACTCTGTCTGACGAGCTGATGTTGATTGTGACGATGCGAGTAGAAATTGTTTGGTGATGTTGGTGATGACGTCAACAACCACGATGATAAGGAGGAGGAGGATGATGAGGTTGTTGTTGTTGGTAGTGAAGATGTTATTGATGGTGAAGAAGACGACGATGATGATGTTGCTCCCAATG